>NC_031775.1:24466547-24482770 GCF_001522545.3 Parus major | reverse complement strand
CCTTCCCTTCCCTTCCCTTCCCTTCCCTTCCCTTCCCTTCTTCTTTTGTATATATTGAATATAACCTATAAAATGTATGTTACACTGCACTGTAGCAAACTCACTTTTTTCTCCCCACCTGTCCTCAAAGCACATGATTTAAAAATTTGAGAATGTCAGGAACAAAGAAATCACAGGATGCTATGCTGCAGAAGAATCTGGCCACAGCTTGTGCCTAGTTGGGCACAGCTGGTCTCAGAAGGTACCAGACTGATGACCAGTTGTCTCAGACAAAACCAGGATGGCCAAAGAGCTGATGTCTGACTTCAGGGTGACATTTTTCTCCTCTCTGGCCAGGGCTTTGAGCCAATATCCTGGGCTGTTGACTGGTCTGGGCATGTACAACATGCTCCCCCTTTTGCCAAGCCAGCATTTGTATTTCTGGTCCCTTTCACTTGTTGTCAGAGGATAATGTGAGTCTAGAAAAAGCCTACACAGGCAAGTCAGGACAGACCCAGGCACACTTCAGGCATGCTGCTGGTACAGGCAACTAATTCCAAATGACGGCAAAGACCTAGCCCCCTGCTTTCCACTTTCAGTTACCTGAAACTTATTGCTGCTATCTTGAGTCCATTAAACTGTGTGTAAAATGAGGTTGTATCTCTACATCCCTGCAAGAACTTGATAGTGTTTGTACACTTTAGTTCTTTGTAGCTTTTTACAAAACCACTTATTTATTGATACAATCTTTCTGTAATCTTGTCAGTACATTTCAGGAAAAGAAACACAAAGGAACTGTTAATGTCACTCCCTAATAAGCCATTCCTACTAAGCACAGTAGACCACAGTAGGCCAATTAAGCCATGCTATCAATTATGCCATGTTATCACTGTCAGCTTCAAAGCACAGAGGTGCTTTCCAAGATGACAATTTACTAGACCTATTTTTGTTTAACCCAAAGGTTTGTCTTCCTTCCACTTTTGAGTATGCATTCTTCAGAGCAGAACTAGAGAATTATTTACCCCGGATTGTTGATGACAGAATTAGTGAAATCTCTTTCTAGCTTTATCTGTGCTAGACAGCTGGCAACTGTGGCTGTCTGTGGCATCAAGGAGAGATGTTTCCAGGAGCTCTACTGGCAGCACGCTGCAGCAGGAGAGCCTGCAAAGCTAACAAGATTGGGATTTTTCGTATAGAATACCTTTCTTGCAAAAAAGCACCTCCCTTGCCTGCACAATGCTGCCTGCTGTACACCAACTGCATTAAGAGCAAATAGAGTGGCACATCCATATCTCAGTATTCACTACAGGGAAACCATGTGAGCAAATTTTTCACCATGGGATACATAATACAGTCCTCAAATACATTATCACTAGTAGTAGACAGCTGGAAGTCAAACAGCAGCTATAAACCCCTTTGAGATATGACAGTGGCATCTTACAAATGGCTATTACTCAGAACCTGGTATAATTCCTACCACTTTGTTTTCTCCTCCATTATGAATCACACTGGTTTCCCTGATATAATGCACACCCCAAGCAGGTAAGGTAGCTGGCCAAAGAAAGCAAATAGCTATGTATGATTCTGCAATGAAGGTAATTAGTCATATGCTTGTTCTTATCTTTTAAAACAATTCAGAAGAAGGGACCTACCTGCCATTGAAAGCTTATTTAGATTAAGATAGGTAAGATTTAAAGACAATAGTAATCTTTGAACGATTTGTTGTTATTAACTAGAATAAAGGCAGGACTGCTGTGATATATCTTCTTCAAAGATTTGCTTTGCAAATAAAAGAAGTTAAGCTGAAGGAGGTACCATGTCTCTAAGAATAATAAATTATTATAAAATAGTAAACTGCTAAATTATCATGGAATATTGTGAGATACATCTTCAGATTTTTTGAAAAATCACAACTCTTTACTATGAAGAAAGAGAGGATCAGTTATTCATGAGGTAGCATGTCAAAACAGATATGCAAGAACAGAAGAGGAGGGAAATATAATGAAGGAAAAAAGCTTTTAAATCAGGTGAAGCTTAAGAAAACAAAAATTACTCACTTCTCTCAACATAACTATGTCGAGTTTTTCAGTTATATAAATTTAGGCTTCAAACCTAGAGGCAGACCTGCATTAGTATCACAACAGAGTCACTCAGCTGACTGACACAGACACAATGAACTCTCCAACTGAAGAATTTACACATTTCCCTGTTAAAAACAGATATAGTCCTTTTTTAATTTTTTTTTTAATGTTTTACTCTTAGAAATACTGAGAGTTCTAAAATGGCATAGTGTGTTATAACACAAAAACTAAATTACCTTTTTGGGCAATAACCAACCTGCAACCTGAAAACAAAAGTGACCTTCTGTGACAGCCTGGTTCATTTAAAGTTTAAAACACATTTTACCACTTTGTGTAACTTCCCATGAGTAGAGTTGAAGCCTATCCCATGAACTGTGGTCATGGGAAAAGCCACTGCTAAAGTACTATGATGTTTGACAACTGAACACTGGTTTCAGTGTGAAAGATTTAGGAATGATGCCCATTGCTCAAGTATTCCTGGAACTCTTGAAGTCTGAAAATTAGTTACTTAGTTGTGAAAGGCTAATGAATATTGAATGCACTAAAAAAACCAGTATTTTGCAACTCACTTCAAGAAGTTCTGACCACAGTGGTTGCTACAATGATCTCATATTATAACGTGTTTAAAATGAAGGGGATTTAAATGAAAATTGCAACTCAATTGTGTATCTCACCACTGATAAACCAGCACGTTGTCTCTTAAGCCATTATTAATAAGCAAAGAGTAGCTCTTTGTCATCCTAGCAGATGAGAGCACTTTTCCATTAAAGAGTCTCTTGCCCATAAATCAGAGCTTATCAAAAGCAGCATTTGATGTGCGTAAGCAGAGGAGTAAGAGAGGAGCTGGTGGAGGGAGCAGCCAGCAGAGCGAGCACACACGAGTGCGCTATACGTTGGACCAAATGTGTGCATCACACAGACATTCAGCACAGCTAATGACATCTTTTCTTGCCAGGCTCTAAGATCCCATTAACTGGTGAATCATTCTACCATCTGCAAAAAGCAGGTCCTTCCTCCCCCATCCCCTCACTCAGGACAAGCAAAGGGGAAGCTTGAAAACAACTTTCAGCTCTCTTTATTTGTCCTTGGGAGCAATTCCATAGCCTCCCTTGGTGATGGAACAGGTGATAGCTCCGCTTCTCTCTCAACAGACTTTATTACAGAGCAATTTAACATGCAGAGACCAACAGGTTTCCAAGCTGCACATACAACAGCATTCAAAATGTCAACCAAAATTGACACCTTTGATGGCAGCTGCACAGACATATAGATTGTTTTGTGTTTACTGCCATGAAGCAAAGCAACATTCATTACAGAGCCAGGACTGAAGGAATACAAAATATTACAAGCTGGGAGACTAAATGATAAAATGGAATCTAGCTACTTGCTAAATCCCCAGTCATCTTGCAGTTTCTTGCAGAGACCCCAGGAATCTCCTGGCAGGTCAGACACAAAAGCTTTCCTTGGTGTTTTGGTGCCGAAATGTCATACAAAAACCCAGACAGAACTCAAAGAAGGAGCTCACATCACCTGCCTATCTTGGGTTGCAAGTTGATAACCACATGCCAAAAACTGCTTCTCTTCCTTGTTCCAAGGAAACCAATTAGTCACTCATTGGGATGGCCAGACCCAGGACTATTACAGTGGAGAGTTACTGGTTCAAAAGTTACTGTGCATGTGGTTGCCCCAAAATTTCCTCTGTAGCAGTTCCAGTTCCCACATAATTTCCACTAGAGCTGTCATGGCTGTTTGGACACCCACACTGGCAACCTGACTGGAGGTACTGGGTGTTTTTTGCTTCCAGATGTAAAAAAAAAAAAAAAAAAAAAAAAAGAAGAGAGAAAAGGCCTTTTTTGTTGTGCTAGTATCATTAGGAACCTGGAATGAAAGCTGGTCAACATGACTTCAGCAACATTTCTGTAAAAAGCAAAACCACTGACAAATTATCTGCTGTGTCTAGGAAGTTGTTTAATGATTCTATTTTTTTAAAAGTAATTTTCAGTGTATTGAAAGCTGCAATTCAAACTACATTGCACAGTATCTCCTCCCTCACAATTTTTTTAAACCCTCACCTGGCTTTCAAATCTAAAAAAGAGTGCCAAGAACTGTCTTGAAATCAGATTAGTGGAAAAAAACCCACCAACAAACAATTCAGTCAGTTTAACTGATTCCACAGGCATTCAGAGAGATTCTTTCAGAGTTAAAAACAACAGCCCACAACACTAAAACCTGCTCCCTGCTCACACCTGGTCAAGAAGAAGGGTGGAGGGAGCCACTCCAAACACCCTCCCATCCCAATGTGCTATTCACATTCAGGCTCCACGATTCACATTTATCTCCACGATAAAGATGATATAGAGGTTGGACTGGATGACTTTGAAAGGTCACTGTCAACCTGAACTGTTCAATTCTACAAGAAGAGCAACCTAGTATTTTAAAAGCCTTTTTTTCTACCCATTTCCATGAAGTCCCATATTTAAATAAACAAGAATTGAAACAGAAGGAGGAGGAGGCTGGGGTTATAGTTGCTCCACTTTCAAGGACTTTGTGCTGAACTGAACACAACACTCAAAATGGTTGTGAGCTGCCTTGTGAACCTGAAGGATCATATCTATCTAAAGAATGACATGACTTTCGCAGTCTTGTGTTTTTGGGACTTACTTTGTTTTTCTGTATACAGAGAGCAACTAACTTAGGAGTTGTAAATACTGTTCAGCTAATGTGCAAACACCCATGCTTCATTATGGCATGAAGCATCTAATTTTTTCACTTTATATTGTAAGAAATGCATCCCTGGGTTTTTGTTTTGGCTTTAAAGAGAGCATCATTAAGTGCTGTGCCAAGAAACTTGATTAAGACACTATTCTAACTTGTAAGTTCTTCTAAAACAAACATTCATTTGACAGGTTTAAGCAGATGACAAATGAGCTTTTTTAAAAGAATATTTTAAAATCAAAGAGGTAAACCAATTCTATCCTGCAAGAAGAAAAAAATTTCAATTTGTTAGACTAATTTGACACATATTCCATCAACAAAGAATGCAGATTGTCACAACTGTCTTAAGCAGTGATCAGGAATGAGTTATTCAGATGTACTATCCCTATCTTGATAAGAGTTATGCAAGTTATTTTACTACCACTGAGTATGATGGCACTGCACTGACAGTTTCCTGATGGTTCCCCAGAATCTGCAGCAGCTGGAAGTGGCAATTTTGCACCTTCCAAAAGAAAACTGCTGAGCATGGGCAGCACTGGGCTACTGTGGGCTATGCTCAGAGAAAAATGACATATTAAAACTTTACTGAACTCTCCAGGAACCTAAGGGTTCCTGGTTTTTATTTTTTTCTTCTTATTTCTGTTCCCTTATTCTAAGATTCCACAAATAATCCATGAATAACTTAGTGGTTTAAGTTCCCTTTCTTGGTAATGACTTCTATATTTCATGGAAAGTGCTGCCAGCAGCAGCTGCTCAGGGAGTTTAGATGATGCTGTTTGTGCTCTCTGATGGGATGAGCACCTCAGCACTGCACTGCATGGCAGTCACCTCTGTGCCTCTGGTGTGCCATGGACATCACCACCTCATGGGATTTCTCTTTCCTTCCCCTGCCATGTCCCCTGATACCTTCAGCTTGGATGCTGGCCCTTTTAGTTTCCAAACAGTCCTCACTGTGGCCATAGCAGCAGATGGAGGAATCTGGGGAGGGGGAACAGACATCTCACTGCTCTCTCTGCTTGTTGGTACCTCTCTCAAATTGCTATTTTATTACCTGCACAGGAGCTTAGGTAATGCTTCAGTATTAGACTCACAGGATACCAAAATTACAGAAGCAGAAAAGGGTATGAGTAGCTGGAGGAAGTGTTACTATAACATGTTTCAAGCAGGTCTTTCTGTCATCTTGCATGAGGCAGCTGCCAGTAACCCAACAAGATTCATAATTTAAAAAGAAAAAAAATGAAATCATGCCTTTTTTGGTAAAAAAAATCTTTTAGAGTCACCACACAGAGCAAATGACTTTCTGTGCAAGTGTATGTGGTGACTCTCCCTCTGGGAAAAGTTTTATTTTTCCCTTCGCGTTTTATCCACCACTCAAACTTCAGCCTTCCGCTGCTGCTTGCTCACAAAGTGTTCTGTGACATGACTGTCACCAATGCATCTCAAAAGGCTTTATAATGCCACCTCAACTTTCCACTATGACCAACCCTCTCCCCCCTATACTTCATAGAGGGAAAGAACTTTAAAGAAACAAAGGAGTCAGTCACCTAACCTCACATTTGCAATGCGTGGCTGCAGCCTGAGCTGAATCAGAGTTGTTTGAAATTGAGTCATTTTGTCTAGTTTGCTCTAACGTGATAAGCTAGATGGGATAGAAATTCTATATATTATTACACAGAATTATTTCAAACATGGAGCTAAGATAAAAGCAGGGTCCAGGGAGGGCTAATCTGTGCCTGTCAGCCCACACTTTAATCACATGCCGATTACTTTGTTAGTCATCTCTTCATCAGTGCTCTCAACCCACTCCTGCTTCTCCTGCAGTAAACTTTAATTAACCAAAGAGACATTGGAGTTACTCACTGAGAATAGAGAATCAGAAAATTTGAGGACCTGAATGCTAAATGCCTCTCATCACAAGTGAAAGTGAATCAATTTGGAGGTAGTGGAAAAGACAACTCTTTAAACCCAAGTAGCAGGAATTCTGCCTGGAAGCAAACACTCTGAAACAATCCAAAAGGAAGATTTCCGTACCACTGCATTTTTATATCTCTTTCCCTGGCATATGTTTTGGGTTAGCAGCTGGTCTTTTACAATAAATTAAACTGAGAAAAAAGCAAATAGAACAACATGAATCACCTGTGTGGAGAGTTCACTAAAATCACGCCCTTCATCTGCTATGCATTATCCTCACTTTGATGGGACAACTGTTAGCTAAAAGTCAAAAACAAGCAAGTCACACAATAGCAATGTTTTTACTTTGGGCTGAGCCATCAATTCTTTCTAATTTTAGTGAGCTAGCTTTATGTGGTAGGTAATCGTGCCGATTACCACAACAGTAACAGCATCTGTCATGCCACCAGCAAGAGACATCTGAGGTATTATGGTTTTGTTGTGCTCTTAGGGATAATAATAAACCACTGATGGAAAGGAAACCACCACAGTAAAGAATGATGCCACTGTAGAACAATTTGAACAAGTTCTCATGACTTGCTAAAGAGAATCCAGGACTAAGGTGTCCTCCTCTTGGATCAGCATCCTTGCACTAGCACTGCACTTCCCCCCACCATATCAAAGCAGGCAGCATGAATCTGGAAGGTGATTAGTTATTCACTTGTGAACATTTCCACAGTAGTTCCAGAGTGCCAAGAACCTGTTACATGACCTTAGCTATCAGGTGGCATATTGGAGAAACAAAACAGCCTGCTGGATTTTCCAACAGCAGCCAGTACTGTGAGTCATGCGGAAGAGCTGTGCTTTGGACAAAAGCTGCCTATTAGCCTTGCATGCTCATGAGGGATTCTGAGCAGCATCCTGCACCCAGCATGCACCTGGCACATTTGCATAATTTGCAGTATTAGAGTAGAAAGAGGATTATGAAAACAATGACTGAGGCAATATTCAGCTCCAAATGGATGTGCTTCTACTACCCTACCATAGCAGGCTGCTGACAGAATGAGCTTTAGATAGATTTGTCACATCTTTCGCCTTGGTGTCCATTCTTCTCTTAACCTATGACTCCATTAGTGACTGTCCCAGCATCTCTTTCCTCCTGCTTTTCACCATGATCTACTCAGCCACTGCAGCACTCTCTCCCTCTCTCCCACTCATGATGATGCCTCTCGTCATGCCAGTATCTCTGCTTCAGCCACAACAAACCGTGATCCTTTTGACAGTAAGTGCTGGCACATATTTGAAAATAAGAATCAGCCTCTTTTTCCTCCATCAGTGGAGCCATCCCACTTCTTCTGCCCCTCACCTTGCTGTCAGTCAGCCATTGCTCTCTTGCCTGTTCATGTGAGGATACAAAAAATAAGGTTTGAGAGGAAAAGGAGCAAAGCTTTACAAGAGCTCACCATCTGGGCAGTACTTGGTATAGAGCTGTCACTCAGTGCCAAATTCACATGCCAAGTCAGATCTATCTAGAGATGCCCGTGCACATGGACCATATTCTCAGCTGAAGCAGGATAAATCTCAAAGAATTAATCTCCGTTTTCATACATTTTCATCTCAGGTAATGCTGTAGAAGCACTGTTCCTGATCTAGCATTTCAAGATGCTATTGCTGCATCCCAAACAGCAAAACAAGCTGTAGTTTACTCTTGTAAACCAAGAGTAATGAGGTGCTGCTCCTCCTAAGAATGCTGCAAAGGACAGAAAGAATCTTTCCCTGTTACCCTTAAACAATCTCAATTTTGCTGCAGCAAATTGCCATCTCCCTTCCCTAATCAACCCCCCAGAGTGGAAGTGCACTTGGTCACCTCTGTGTTTCAGAGTCTAGGAAAAGAGAATGCCTGTTGTGTTGGCACAGGAAGGAGGTGCAGGCAGCCACGCACAAACTTGCTGACCTGGCACAGCATTCAGCTGTAACACACAACTGCTTTCCCAGGCAACTCATTGTTAGCATTTAATTGTGAACGCTGTAGAAAAGGCCAAGGGATTAGGATGGAGGTTATGGGAAGCAAAGCATGATCTGGAATGCTGTTCTGCAGTCTAGAGAACAGTTGGGTAAAGACAGCAGAGGCTGACTGGGTAAATGGGGAAGGCTGTAACTAGCACCGTGCAATATCCTGTCTCCAAGTGCAAGTAAGACTGGATCGCCACAGAAATCAATTTTCATACCTACTCTCACAGCCACTATAAAAAGTATATAAATCACATCAGTAATAAATCATGTAAGGATTGCATGATTGGATTCAGGGGTGGAAGGAGCAAAGGGAAAATTCATCTTGCCCATCACAGTCCTCTTCCTTTCATCTCTGAGGGACCCTTAAGCCCCTTCTAATACCCGCTTCCTATCAGGAGCTGTAACTTGCCATGTCACCCAGCTGAAACCCTGCTTAGGACATTAAAAAGTAAAAATATATGCTTCTCAACAGAACTCTCTGGATTATCTAGTAGATTTTTAGAAATTAACAATCATAATGCTAAAACATCCAGCAGCCTAATTATCAGGCACTTCTCATTTATATTCCCATTAAATTCACAGCTGCTTTGCAAAGAGACAGGCTGCTGTATGAAGACTGCCTTGTATGCTCTCACCCAATCCGCTTCCATTTATTCCATTGAGAATGATGACACAAATAACTCAAATGCCTGCTTGGTACTTGGCAGGTGCCATTGGTGTATGACACATTATTCGAAAAGCAAACAGCAGGAACGACATGATCTTGTAAAGTGAAAACACAGGGCATTTTATTCCTCTCATGGTAATAAAACTGTTAATTTTCAAGTATCCGTTGATCTTTTCACGGATTCCAAAGGAATTTTGCTGTGAGCTAAATCTGCCAGCTTACCTGTCCTGTAAAGAACCATCTGAAAAGTGGAGAGCTGTGAACACTGCAACTGCTGTTGAGGGGTGGGGGGGAAGAACTGACAAGCAAGGTGTCTGTGACTAGCACACTGCAGATAGGACCCCGAGGTGTCACAGTGCCATGTTCCAAAACTCACCCAGCTGGGTTCTTTGGCATGAACACCACAAAAAGAAGAAAGAACCTGCAATTGCATTTGCTCGGCTTTGAAACATGCTAAATTGATTGAATACATGTCAGCTTCATGCAGTGAGAAATTTCAGCATCTCTAAAATGTATTTGCAGGTGTATTTCTAATTTGCAAGGACATTCTTATGCCAAGTACCACGTGGGTACTTACCTGATGACACAAATCTATGGCAAGAACAAGTCTGCATCATCTCAGCTAAGAAACAAAGTAGTTTTGCTAGACAGAACTAGGCTGATTTCAGGCAAGATGTTATAAGGAAACACAGAGAGGTGTATTATACCTATGAATTACATAGAGCCTTGGTATAACTCAATCTGCCAGTGCTTTAGCCCTGGAACTATTTGTTGCCTGGAAGGTGGTCTGTCAAAACGAATGCAGTTTTTACACACAAATTCCCTCCCACTGAGATGCAGGCTGGGATTCTCCCTTCTGTTTCACATTTAGCAAAAGGCTCTCATTGTAAAATTTTACCTACTTCATATTCCAGCTGGAATAATCCAGATGACCTAAGGACAAATAGTCTAAATAATGAACAGATGATTTGTTTTTCTGAATGAACTAATCACACCCTGCCCAATAGCTTGATTGAGTGTCTCCAACAAAAGTGAGAAGCACGACTGAGAAGCACAACTGAGATGTTTTCAAGTAATTACATTTTCACAGCAAGCAATTTTATCACCATATAAAATAAAGTTGTTTCTATCCACTCACACTACCCATAACAAAAAAAAAAACAAACCAAAAAAACCAGGAAAAATAGAGAACATGTGAAATACTATTTTTTAGAGAAGCCCTCAAAGGTCAAACACAACCTTTGTACTCAGCTAATGTTTGCCTAATTCCTGATTTCAGCAAGAAAATGGGTTATTTGGGACATATTTGGTTTAAAGGTTCTCTTAAACAGACTCTTCAAAGCCAGCCATGTGATAGTGAACGAAACATATATATCTAAAACACTGAAAATGCTCAATTGCTGAAGACATTGATTGTATTCAAAGAAGAAAAGTTTGTCATGAAAGAATGAGTATGGAAAAATGATGCTGGACTCCAGCAGAATACAAAGTAATACAGAAAACCTGTTTGGCCGTATCAATTGACATGAGAGGTAACAACAATGCCATGCTTTAGAGTTTTAAGAGTTGTAAAAAAAGCATCCTTATGACGATTAGGGCAGCTGCACTGACAGCAATACTCCCAGTACATTTATCTGGACCAGAGGTATGGTGCTACATATTGTGCACAAAGATCTTGGGACAGGTGCAGTTTATAAACAGCAACCCCAAAATGCAAGATGCAGGCTTCAATAACAAATTGCAGTAAATGCTACAACTGAGCCAAAATGAGAAAGAAAATTTGCACTTATTATTTGAGGGGTTGACTCAGCCAAAGGTCAAAGAAACCACGATGAAATACGGGAAAGTATAATAAGCCAAACAGTTTTGCAGGGATTTGTGATAGGACCTGCGTGCCTTCATTCCTGTTTTAGAATAAATCTGATGTGTAGTTTGGATTCAGCCTAGAATTTTGCACGGATTTTTTTGTGAGGTAACCAAACTATGAATAATTTACTTATTTTAACTTCTGTTTCCAAGTCCATCAAAAAACCCTGTGAGTGTCACAGTCTCTTCTAACTAACCTCAGCCAACATACACAGGTTACTGACAATATAAACTTGATGAATTATATCTGGTTTCATCACCATGTAGCTCATAAACCACAAAGAAGACCAAAAGCAAGTTTTCACAAAATAATTTGGAGTCAGGTTCCAGAGCTTCAAGACTTTGAACTTGGAAATCAGGAGCCAAACACATGTGAATTTAAGACAGTGTGTTTACTATCAATGATGTTTTCTCTCTTGTATGGCTATAAATATTTGGGTGGCTTATTTTTGAAGGGCTAAGGAACAGACGATGAAATTAGGTTCAATGATTCTGTTTGCTATAAGAAGACAAGATATTTTTATTTACAGGCTTATAGCTGAGTGCTCTCGGAGCTCTCCTGATAAATGCTTCACCAGCTGAGTCACAGTGTGCACAGGATTAGTCACGGCTGAGGAAGAGTCCCAAGGTTTCATTTACAGCCGCAGATTTACCTGATGTATATTAACTTCTCCTGTGAGCAGCAGCTCTCTGAAGATACGTGCTTCAGAAGCCTTGGCTCCGTCATCGCCTCCACGTCACCACACCCTCGAAGACGAGGGCCAGAGTGCCAGCACGCAGAGAGGAAGGCGATGTCTGCTGGCCGTGTAGGGAAGAGGAACAGAGGGCTCCCAGCCTGTACATCAACATATGTTCTGTGGGCCTCAGCAGAGCAGAGCATGCGTCACACTCACTTGACGCTATTTTAGGCGACAATGGGTAAACTAAATGACTTAGCTGAACGACCCAGCACACCCCTTTCATTATGTGCTCTGGCAGAGAAGCCTGAGCAACCGGCAGTGCTTCTGTGCCTGTGAGCTTCTACCCATGGTGTTCCCACTCTGCACATGGGGAGCAAGGACAAGAGGTAAATAACATTGCCCAGGGTTTAATTGCAAATCTCTGGCAGAATAAACCCCTATCAATACCTCAGGCATCTAGGTTTCAAGTCACCCTCTCCATGTAATCCCTACAAATCCTCTGCCTGAAAGATCTGATTTAGCAAAGCCTGGCACTTCCATGAGAGCTGGAAATAACTGCCTTCTATGGATCACCAAACAAATAAGGGGTATCTTTGTTACCTTTCCTCACAAGCTTGAGCAGACTCTGAACATGTGTGCATGCACAAGTTGGCTGCATGTCCTCTGTTTGAGAGGCTCACATGAAGCAAAAGGAATCAAACCTGCCCACTTGAGCAACTGTTCAAAACCAAAAATGCAGGATTCCTAAATGGCTAAAGAGTGTAACCTACCTGAACCCTAAGATAGTTGTGTTTCTGCACCTTACCTCCAGTTTTTACAGATATGTTGAATTTAGACAGGAAGAGCCCTTGCACTGGCACCCACATCCTCATGCTGCCCGTGTGATGCTGCTTTCCAAACCAGTTGTTCACATTCTGCCCAGAGGATCTGTACATCTTGGTGCATCTGAGAGACGTGTCCCCAGCCAAGTGAACGACAGATATACTTGAAGTTTCTTCAAGTGAAAGTCTATCTTAATGAAAAAACATTGGAAAAAAAGAAAATTTTAAAGTAAAAATTATTAAAATTGCACTTAGGCTATGTTATTACAGAATTAGCACCTAAATAAACTTATGATCACTGTTAAGTACATTTTTACACAAAAGCAAACCACAGCGAAACTGCTCCATGCTGGCTTGCATTTTTGATAGCTTTGAAGACAACTATAGAGATCAATTTGTCTAATGAAAATAAACAGCCCCATGAGACAGTTCTGTTTCTTTTGAGGTGAATATACATTTTATCTAGTTTAGCATGTCCATTGGGTATGTGCTAAACATTGGCTCAGTTTTGCATTCCTGCAGTAGAACATAAATTGTTAACTCTCACCTGTAGGTTAAACCATGCCTAGTTTCCTTCCTTCTATTATTCTCTATTCTCCTTCCTGTCTTCCTGTTTCTGTGCTAAGGATACTGACATCTACTTATGACAAAATTTTCCTCCTTGCTCTCAATAATTTCTCCAATAAACAAATTGTAGCTTTTCAAAAATTTCTCAAATCAACACATTTTTGTAGAAGCTGCTTTGAGCTTGACAGAGAATTCTTTAATACCATGTAAATGTAAATACATTGTCTGAAAGCTTGATGAGTTCTGAAAAAGAAGTGAATCAATCTATATTAAACACTCTGTACTAAAATTACCTGTATTATTAATACAACTGATGACAGGACTAGTCCACAGTGATTTAAAGTTTCAAAACCAATACTGTCTCCCTTCTCAGATCTATACAGATGCCCCAAAGAAGATTCTTCCCCAAAGGAAGATTATTTCCCAAGTGGTTTCACTGGAAAAAAAAAGGTATTAATATAGCTGATCTAATACCACAGCCACTGTACACCACAGTTCCTGACAAGATCTCTCTCAAGGTTAGCCTTAAAATTATATCACAGCCTAATTTTGTCTTGTTTTACATTAGTCTGAAACCATGCCTAGATTTTATTGAACTTTGATTCTGTTACTGGTTTTACATATTATCCAGATTAAATTTTTAATATGGTTTAATGGTTTGAAAAGCATCATCATCTACTGGTAGGGGGTTTTTAGTGCAATAGGAAATGGAATTAGGAGAGATACACTGATTTAATTGAAGATGCCACTAAAAGCTTTGCCAACTGCAAATATCTTGCCCTTCTGACTTGAGCAGTGATCCTGGGAGGAGAGTGTGGAGCAAACTGTGGTCCATGTACCCAGCAACTCTGCTGTAGAGCAGCCTCTGATACAGAACAGACCTGCTGAGGTACATCACATCTAGGGGTGCATTTACTGCCTTTAGACCACTAACATCAGTATGATTTTAGGATATGCAATAATTTGATATGGTAATCATGCTGTGTTGTGCCTACCAAAGGAAACACCTTCTCCACTGCTGCAATGTATATTCAAATCACCCAAGTAACTATAAAAGGAGAAATGTACTATGAAAACTCATCTAGATATATGCTAACAGCATTTCCTATGGTCATCATTCTGATTTGCCAAACAGCTACCGTCTTCTCTCTATTGCAATAAAAGGGAGGTGGAGACTCCAAATAAATGTCCTAAATCTAGGAATACTGATACCAGGAGTGTTAGTGAAATAAGTTTGCTTGGAAATATCTCAGAAAGTGAAAAAGGCAGAAGAAAAAAAAATCCCTGTTAGAGTTTTGCACCATGCTGTCTCTCTGTATCTTAAGATACCAGAGTCATGACTCACTCTGGAGATTTGAATTGCTCCCTGGGCGACATGACCTTCTCATACCAGCTTTGTTCTTCATGCTAGCAAAAATTGGTCATCCACGAATACTGAATGAAGAAACTTCCTTATTAGTCATCTCTGGATCTATAAAACTAATACCGGAAAACGGTGTTTAAACAAGCCCACTGCTGCTTCAGGTACATGGCCTCCCAACATTTCAAATCTAAAAAGTTTCATCAGGTGTGGGAGGAAGGATAGAAATGGGAAAAAAAGTTAGATACGTAAGTCATCTGCCTCTAGATAAATCAATGGATCAGCAGTCCTTTCAGCAGTTTGGATCTACATTTAAGTTTTAATGTTTATATGCCTGACTGGCAAATCCCTTGGCAATTTTGAAACCAATGCTTAAAAAACCCCCAAACTTTAAAACCCACCAAGCCTTCAAGCAGAAGGCTGAGCTCTCAGTTGCAGTTTAGCTGGTTAGCTGTCCATCCTTATATATGCTATAAAACACTGTGATTTCTCATGCTCAAGTAAAAGCTACAGATCAAATTCTGCTTCTGAACATAGGAGGAACAGGTATTTGCATACAGTCTTGCCTGCACCTCTCCTGAAATAGTTCAGTACATTCCTGACTTCAGTGCATGAAATTGAAAACTCAGAGCAAAGCACATGCATCTCAATAATTCATGTTACAGGCACGTTGCCTCATTCAAAAGGTGGTGCAGTAGTATCAAGTCATACCCATTATAATGGTCACTGACAAAAAATGTCACCTTGTTCCCATGGACATTGGTTGCTTTTTTGTTTAAGTTCTCTCTGCTGGTAATAGTACAGGCTCAAATTCCATTGAACAATATATTGTACCCTCTCACCAAATTATGTGGCTAGGATTGACCAAGATGAGGACAAATTTCCCCACAATTGCAGAGGACCCAATCAGAATCCATCATCTATCCCCGAGTCAATAAAGTTCATAGCTGAGTGCTAAACGTTCCTGCAGATCTAAAACTTTGGAAAGACTTCAGATCTATAACTACACTGGAGAACTGAAAGGAAATGCAAGCAATCAAAATCCTCATAGAAATCCTCATTCTGGCATATGAAACAGCACAAAATATTAACTACACCTTTTTCTCTTTGCAATTAAAAGAGGTAGATAGCACTGCATTTAGACAGTGCAAGATGAGACTTAAAAGAAAAATTAAAAAAACCCCAAAAACAACCAAACCCCTCCCATAGATTTTTAGCCAATATACAATGAGTAAAAATTATTCCAGCATCCAAACATGGTGTTGATATCTCTGTGTGAACAAGAATTCAAATCTTGTTATGTCTCTAAATTGTCTATATTTTACTAGACCCTTGGTAACCTGTTATCCTGGTTTCCCATTAAGATGGATACCACAGTATGTTTTTATTAAGTTTAGCATTTAAAGAAATATCCACCAGTGGCTCCATTGTTTTTTCTTTCAGATGACATGTAAGTAGGAACATTGATAAAAATAGTTCTAAATGCTCCTCTGATATACTTTTCTTTTATTAGGAACCTCTGCAAAGTGCCATTTGCTGGCCAAGGATCCAATCTGACTTAATCTGTAGACGGCTATTGTTGCC
>NC_031775.1:24426018-24466073 GCF_001522545.3 Parus major | reverse complement strand
GAGAGCCTGAGCACTCTTTCTCCCTTCGCCACAACCCGTGTCGCCCTGTGAGCCCAAACGCCAGAACGCAGAGGAGCTCTGCAGGTTCCAGGTTGAGCCTCGCAGTGCTTGCCTGGTTCCCCACTCCTGCCGCTGACATCGGCCACAGCTAGCCGAGGCAAAAAGGGCCGAGCGGGCAGCGACAGGCTATAATGACATGCAAGACAATTTCTGTAAGACATTTCAGTTTCATTTTCAGAGGAAACATCTTTAGAAGGATTTCCAGTTTCTCTAAGTGTTAGATCAGCTGTAGGATGTAAGACAACACTCTCTGATTACCAAACACTCTGATTACCAGGAAGAGGATGCTAAACCACATGAAAGCAGTCTTGCTGCACAAGTAGTGACTAACATGATGTAGAAGGAATGTTTAACAAGTTCGTTCATGCAACAGGATGGGTGAATGCCATCTCTCACTGCTACATGTACACTTCAGAAATTCTCTCACTTCAGGAAAATGTGTCTGAAAGTCTGTCAGTAGAATGAAGGATGGAAAAGTTTGGAATAGTGATGCACATATTTTGCATTTTATATAAATTGTACATGTTGTTTATATTGTTAAAGGAAACGCATCAGTGTGTGTGACTTCTACAGCTACTATGGCATAGTTAACCTTTTTAAAGGTTCATGTACACTACAGTTAGCAAAAATAAACTTATCAATGTTCAGAAATAAAAATGTTAACTGCTGGTAACTTCTAGGTTCACAGGATGGAAGTAAAATGTGGCATGATGAAGTCAGACTACAATAGTCCTTGATACTGCCCTGATGCCTGTTAATCACAATATGCTTCTGCATCAGTAGAACTCACTATTTGCCATGGACTCCCTGAATTCTATTTTAGAAAGAGAATTCCTCATTTTCTCACTGGATTTCGTTTGATATTCATCAGTACTATGTGGCATTTTAAAGTGTTCATTTCTACAACATAAGATATCTCTATTACCACTTATTCTAAAGGAGGGCAAAGAAACAAGAGGTATAGAGGTCTAAAGGTGTCCACGTGACTAATTAAAATTTTTATGTTGTTAACTTCAGAAGAGGCAGAAAATCATAAAAACCCTCTTTATAAATAACACTGTTTCAAATCCCTTCCTATTTTTGACTGTCCTCAAAACTACTCATATTGCCTAAGAAACACTGATCAGGAGTGGTAGCTCTTTCAAGCCAAGTTGCTATGAACTTTTAAAACCTAGGAATGTATGACAGCTCATAAAAGCAATATAACCATGCCCATATGGTAGCAAGGTTACCTCCAGATGAATCAGAGCTTTTGTGGTCAGTTCTCCACTACAAGTCCCATGGGGCAATTAGCTCTAAGTTTACACTCAGCTTTTATTCCATACACAGATCTACATCACTCACAATATGTAGATACTCCCACACAGGAGAATAAACCAAATTCTTTACAGGGCTATTCAGTAGCCCTCTTTGCAAGGCTCTCTTCTTCTTCTTCTTCTTTCAGCTCACTTTCATTTAAAATTCAGCAAACAGCAGTGCAGGACCCACAAACAACTGCCTATTTTTAACTGCAAATTCTTGGTTACTGTAAATCCTGTGTTCTGAACAGTGCTCAGACCAGGCCTGTGCAGCTCCTGTGGGGGTGGACCACCAAAGATGGACTGCTGGCATGGAGCTGCAGCTGTGGGGCACAGCAGAGCAGCTAACCAGCACCCAGAGGCCACACAGCTCGTGGTGGGCGGCTCCTGACCAGCTGCCGCAAACCCCAGCCAGTGCACGGCACACAGCTGGCAGCAACCCTGTCCTGGGGAAAACACACACAGTCATCACTGCTGTCAGCTGCACCTCATATCCCCTTCCCTCTCCTTTCATGTGCTCATTACAAGCTGCCCTCTCCCCGTGTATACAATACCCTCTTGTTTGTCTACCCTCACTATGCAGGTCTTGGGTCTCCTCTCCCCCACAGCAGCCCCACAATCCATCACAGCAGTCCATCTTGTTCCTTACCTCCCAGGTCCCTCCCCACACACAAACCAAAATATCCCCACGCTGTTCCCATATTAACCTCAAGTTCCTGCTTCCCAAACCTCCCACACTGCTGGCTTGCTCCTTCAGCTCCTCTTCTAATCCTCCCAGGCTCCTCTACCCTCTTCAATGGCCCTTGCTCCCTACTTTCCAGACTTCCCTTATCTTCTCAGCATTCCCGCAACTCAAACACCTTCTGGAGGTAAGGAGTCTCAGGAGCACAATTGCTGGCATCCCAAGAAGAACCAGCATGTCCAGCTGCCTTCTCCTGCAGTGCCCAGGCCTCCAGGGTAGACACTCATGACACAGATGGCAGAGTGCCTCAGAGAAAAGACTTGGAATATTGCTCCCAGCCGAAGGCTCGCACAAAGCTGCAAATTCCATCTGACTGTCTGTGTTGTGCAGGCCTGATCAAGACCCAGCAAACGGACCTGCTGCTTGTGCCAGTAAAGTAAACGATCACACTGGCAGGCTGTCATTTCCCACGTAGGCTGGCATTCTCACAAGCTGTCAGTTGCAAGGGAATGGAAATCCAAGAGCCTCAAATTCCTCTGAAGTGGAATGACATCATAAAGGGTGTAAGTCTTCAGTCCATTCTTCCTAATTATGATATTTTCTCCTTATCCCCATGCTGCCCCACCCTGGATCTTATTCTTCATCAAGTTCTGATTCACTTTTCCTCCTCAGTTTTAGTAACTGTGCCTTTTTCACCAGAGACATAATTTCTACAGTAATTCAGAGGACAGAACATGTCTGAACTCTCAGTTTCTTTGCTGAGCACCACAATTTGTACTGATTACCTCTGCTGTAAAGAGTCAAATTATCTTCAGGAATGCACACACTAGCTGACTTCCCTTCCACACAAACTTCTGTGTAATCAGGCATTGAAAAATCTGACCATTAGGACAAATTTCAGGAGAGTAAAACAGCAAAAAATGGAGACTTGCAACACACAGAACTTCCCTGAGAGATGTTTAGCCCATGCTTTAAAGCAAAGAGGCGCTTGAACCTCTCAATAGTGTGTGTATTTTAATCAAGTGCCTGGGCAAGCAGCATTTCTTTCTATAACTCAGTTTTATGAGAGCCAAACTACTGAACTGCTAAGTTCAGCCAGACTCAAGCAGCCAGTGCAGAAAAAAATCCAAAATCAAGCTGTAGAAATAAATTTTGCAGAAGCAACAACAACAAAATGCCTCATAATGGTAAATAGTGCATCTATGGACAAAGTTGACACGTCTGCTTATAATGACAAATGGTAACTCCCTCCCCCAAAATAAAGCAAATTTTGCTTAGAGGCACAGGACAGCTGAACAAAAAAATGCTGCACCTTCAGGAAAACAAAACACCCTGAAAATTGAAATATTAATACAATATTTTCTTATTACAAATTAATATACCAACAACTTTCAAGAGTGACACACTGGGCAATGCCTGCTATGCTGGCAGCCTACCAGAAAAGGATAAAAAGATCCAGTGTCTCCATTCTGGCCTAGACTTGGGTTGCAATTTCTGTCATGAGGACAGACCGGTTTCTTTGCAGAAGCCAATTTTTTGCTAGTGGCTAGGTCTGTGCTGAGCACAATAACACACCCATACAAAGCTGAAAAACAGGACATTAAATCATTTTGACATACTAACATCTTCACAGCATTGGTTGCTGCTCAGCAGTTAGATTTCTGATCCTTAAATGTTTCAGGATTTAACTTCTAGGAATGCAGATGTTGTGGGCTTAAAGTGTATTTATTCACCAAAGCACATCCATGTTTCAAAGGGCTGTATAGTCCAAGTTACCTTCAAGAACAACTACCTATATATGTTCCTATTATTTAGCCATAAAAATCACGCAGCAGACTGTAAAAAAGAGGTGGAATTGTGGATCTGTAGCAGAGCTGTTTTCCCGAGTGGCCAGTTAAACACGGCTCTGCAGACGTCTTGCGCAGCACCACTACCACCTCCTGGACAAGCCAAGCGTGGCTGCGGGACGCGCCAGCGCCTCTTCCAACCGCGCATCACTTTGCCTTAAAGGCAGGCAGCCCCTTCCAAGGGATGCTCAGAGACCCCCGGTACTGCAAACCTCATCTTCCCACCCAGCTGTGCCATTCCCGGCCACCACCCGGCCGCTCCCCGCTGCCACAGCACGGCCACAAAGGCTCCAGTTAGCCCAATTTTACCTTGGTGTTCTGCAAGCACAGTCAGGTCAGTCGGACAGCTTCCCACTAGGAATCGCAGCTGCAAGCCCCAATGCTAATGGCAACAGAGTTTGTCTTTGGTAAAGGCCAAATAAGTTGCCTTTTTTTCTGTTGCTAAGTTATATATATTGCTATGAGTAATGCTAACGTGCTACTATGTACATATCCATTCAAGCAACAAACATTTAATGAACTGTAAAACATATTTCTAAAAAAATGTAATCTGTAAGACAGCACGAAGATGTCCTCCTTACACTGCTTTTCCTCAATATAGTATAAAAGAGCTTCTCTAGTCAAACAGAGGAAAAAAGGTCTCTATTTTTGGGTGAAGATAAATCCAGTTTTAAGAATGCAATTAATGAGAATTTTCAGTTTGTAGGAATTAAAGATCAGTCATTTCAAGATCTGGCTGGTCTTCCTATATATAGTATATCTAGATTATAATGTTGGTGCCTCTTTTTAGATGTCTACAGATCCCATAAAACTCCATACTCTATTATAAATGACATGCTTGACTATATAACCATAAAATGATTTCAATATTAACTCTCATCAAACCTTTTATAGAAAAAAAATGTTTCTTTACGCTTGCTCCTGTTGATGGAACCACAGAAATGTTCTCCTTTTTGCTGTTGCTACCTTTGGAGATAGCTGGACTGTGGATGTCTTCTCAGTCCTTCTCTGTCGCTTCGATCCTACAGATACAGCGTAGATTTCTTGTCCTGAAATGTGAAGTTGTAACTGATTGTAGTAATGCCCATTCTAACTGATAAATGTTCACAAAGTCATTAGGATTGCTCTGTATCAAAAAAATTGTGTTTCAACAGTTGCTGATCTGTCCACAAAGTTTTATCAGAAAATGTTTCCTTGGCTATTTCTAGTTTATTATTCCATAATAATGAAAATACCAAAAAGTTGCTGTTGCTGTTTTCAGTGTTACACTTTGTCTCATCAACCGTCTCTGAACAGTGTCCAGTAATTTCTGTATTTTAATTATCAAATCATACATCAAGGTACAGAAATGTGTTTCATTGCAGGTCAGGATATCCTCTGAGGACATACACCAAGTATCATAGAACACAGTGGATATATTTTCCTCATAATACATAAACAAAGCCAATGAGTGAAGTCAGTTTCCTGTGCAGCACCATGTGCCTGTCACCATGAGGGACAGGATGTTTGCAGGAGACACTGATACTCTTGTTAATATGAAGAAAATTTTGGGGCATCTGCTTAATTTGGCTGGCTCACAGCTAAATTAATCACTGGCTTTCCACCAGAAATATGTATTTCTTCCTGCGACAGTCTTGAAGAAGCCACTGAGCTTTTCCCTTCAGTTTCCTCTCCTGTTGCAGGACGAATATTGAAATTTACTCTCTTCTAAATTGTTTGGCAGTAAGTTATGCATGGTTCTGATGATCATGTAAATAGCCAGAGGGTGTTGCTGTAGTTGATACTGTCAAGGACAAAGACGTGAGTGAGCAAACCCTGTGGGTTCAGGCAGGACCCCCGTTCCTCTCCAGCAGTGTGTACTCCGACAGCACAAATCTGACATCGTTCTCGAGCTAAGAGTCCCAGCATGGCTCGGCTGGGAAGGAATTTTGAAATCGCGGGCCGGATCCACCCCGGGGCCCGTCCCGGCCCCTCAGCCGCGGCCCCGCCCCCTCGTGGGGGTGTGGGCGGGACGGCTCGCCACGTGACCCGCGGGCCGCGTGACGCGCTCGCGGCCGGTAGAACACGTGACCGTTCTCGCGAGCGCCGGCGCGCGGCGGCCGAGGCCCCGCCCCCTGGCGCCCCTCCACCCCCGGCTGCAGCGGCGGAAGGAGCCGGAGCGCAGCGGCCGCGGCCTGACGGGACCCCGGAGCGGAGCCCCCGGCCCGGGCACGGCCCGCACTCCGCACCGCCGAGGTGAGACCGCCGGATGGGCCCTACCGGCCCCGCGCGCTGAGCCCCTGCCCGCTCTCAGCGAGCCGGGGCCTGGGCTGGGCCCGGCCTGGGCCTGCCCGCTGGCGCGGGCCCTTCCCAGGCCCGTCTCTTCTCCCGCGCTGCTCCGCCCGCTCCGAGCCCCCGGGGAGGCCCGGGAGGCGCCGGTTCCCGGGTGCCTCGGAGGATTTCGGTGCTGAGGCTCGCGGTGTGCAGCACCCGGAGGGCACACCGCAGTGCGCGGGGTTTGCTGGGGACCCGCATTCATTTCCTAAAGAGCCGGGGAGTTGCGAGGTTCGCTCAAGGCCCCGCTGCTCGCACGCTGTAAGCTGTGTGTGTACCCCGTACACTGTTTAAACCGCACGTGTTTAAGCCTTTTATTCTTCAGAAGTCTCCTGAGAGCAGCCGGAACTGCACAAAAATTAAATGAGCGGGTATCTGTAGTCAAATTACTGAACAAATACTCACCATTGAAACTTAATAAGCTGTGTTTCTAGCATGTTAGTAACACTTTTTGTTGTTGTTGTTGTTCTATCATCTCACTTGGACCACAAGGTGTGATTAAAAAGCAGCAAGGCTGTTGTTTTGATGTGGGGTTTGTATGTGTGTGTTCCTTGCAGATGTCAGAAGACCTTGCTAAGCAGTTGGCCAGCTACAAAGCTCAGCTCCAGCAAGTCGAGGCTGCCTTATCTGGCAATGCAGACAATGAGGATTTACTGAAACTGAAGAAAGACTTACAGGTGAGAGCTTGAGGGTAGGTGAAACGTCAAGGTCTCTTACAAGTGTTTTATCTTTCCTAAATTTTTGTCCTACAACAAAAATAGACACTTACTGGGTTAGTTACTTTCATTCCACATAGTTTTGATATAGTCATGGTAGGCTTAGTTTGGAAAAACCCAAGGTATAGCCTATTTTAATTTTTTTTTTTTTTTTGATGAGTAAAAAAGATGTACTAATTTATACAGCTAACTCTTTTACTATACTCTTTGGCTAGAGAGGTGAAAGATATGCCAGTGCTGTCTTTACTATGTGATGGGTTTTAATTTTTTTTCCCTGAAGCATTTCTCAAAATCATTATTTTTTTGTTGCTTTTACAAATGCTGAAGCCTGATGGTTTGGATTACCATGATGTTTTTATTGAGTTCTCAGATAACTCAACCCAGAACCTGCTTGCTCATTAAATGCATTTGCAGTGTTAAAAGCTTTGGAGCGTAGTTCTGTATTCCTTGTGCATCTAAGTCTTGATTGTGTTTCTATATAAGAAAGGAAAAGAGTTGTGTATTTCACTTGTCACAAGAGCATAGTGTATTCCTAACAGCTGAAACCCATTTCTGGTCCTTGGAATGTGGTTTAGTGATAGGAAGGCCACCAGCATAATTTTAAATGCATGAGTGGTCTTTTAGATTCTTATGCATATGAAGACACATTGGCATATAGCAAATCCCAGCAGTGCTGTTAAAATCTGTCCTGAGAGTGCAAGATGCTGCTTCATTTCTGTTGTGGATTGCTTTAGCCATCAGGTGTAAAAATGTATAAAACTACCCAGTGCAAGGTTCAGTGACCACTGCTCTGTATGGAAATAACTGTTTTTGGGCTTCAAAACCAAAACACAAGTGGTGCCTCCAAACAGTGATCTTTAGATCCTTTTAATCTGCAAAGGCTTTGTGCCCACAAGGCACTTTATAGATCATCTGAATGTGCTCTGTTGTACACTGTTAAAAGCATGTGTATATTTTTATATTTTTAAAATGCACAGCAAAACCCATATGGGATGATATTTCCGATACCAACACGACCTCGGCTTTGATATGCAGAGATCATTGATGTGAAAGGACAACTTGCAAACTTTTTAATAAAAGCTTTCTGCACAGAATGGGGAAGATCTTTACACTTTCGTCCCCAAAAGGTTTGCTATCCGTATGTTCCACCTTGAAAATGACAATGTTTTGCAGACTTGATATATGCCAACTAAGCAAACAACTGTAAAAGTGGGTTTGATGCGTCAGTGTCCCAACTAAACAGCTTTTTGTCTGTTCAAAAAGATGGTTACTATGTAATTGAAACATCTTTTTCCTATTATAAATCTTGATGCATCTTGTATGCTTAGATTATTCTTGAGTAACAATATTAAATATTAGAAGAAACTGTTACAAGTACTTAGCTTTTCACTTTCCATTCACCAAAGCATTTCTAGGACAGTGTCTGTGCAGCCAGGAACCAAACTTACCTTTTCTAGGATTGATGGCAGTTGTCATCTTCTGTAACTGGAGATGAGATCTGTGGGTGTTGTGCTTTGGAGTGTAGAGCTCTCTTTGGCTTTGTGAAGACCAGTTGGTCTGGAAAAGTCTTGGCAAACTAGTGTTCCCTATGGGTCACACCTCCTTATCACGGGGATGTGGCACCAAGCCATGTTGTTCAACCTGTTTGGCTGTACTGAGCTGCTGTTGTAGTCCAAGTCCTGCTCAGAAATTTTCTTGGAATGATGTCTTTTCTTAAAGATTTGAGACTGTCCCGTGGCTTGCAGTAAAATCAATCTCTATCTTGTTAGCTGGGCACTATGGTATGTGGATATCAGATGAAGATTTTTTTTTACCAAAAGTTTGGTTATTTTAATAGCCTGGTGTGTAAGGGGCATTATTAAATTCAGAGGATTCTTGGTAGACTTGCCTGAAACAATTCAAATCCAAGTTCTAGAATAAGCCATCTCTGAGGCAAGAATTAGCCAACAGTTTGGTGTTACTGGTAGCTGCAATACCTGAAACACTTGTTTTCAGGAGTGGCTTGTGCCTAATGTGATGTGTTTGACCTGCTGAGAGGGATACTTGTCTTAAGCCATGGTGCTTCCTGGATTTTCAGAATACAGCTACCTATATATTGAGGAACAGTTTGGGATTTTGCACCTGGGAGGGAAAATTAGGCTAATGCTGTATGCTCTCAAATTAGGTAACTTGATTAGCAAAATCTGTTGTGCTTCGGCTGTGGTATTGGGAAAATGGTGAGCTAAGTGGTAGAAGTAATTGTGTGTTCCTATGCTCACAGTTGCTACTGATTGTGCTCACTGGAGTACTTATTAACCAGCAGCTCCTCCAAAGCAAAGAGCAAAACTTGTATTAACTGTTGGAAATTCATTCATTAACATGCTACAACAGAAACTGTTAGGCTGTTGATGCTAGTTGTATAGTTTATCAGATAAAAGTGCATTTATGTTATATGAACTTACTTGGGAAGTGCTTACAATCCTTTAGGTTCTTAAGGGATGATTAACAGCTCCTTTACCACATTTTCCTGAGCTTTCTATGCCCTTAGCTGAAGATGTGAAACTGGGAGAAAAGGTCAGGTCACCACCAAGCCTCAACTGAACACTGTCACTCTCCTCTGACTTAAATGTTTACTGTTTTTTAGGAGAGTGACAGTGGTTTGTGCTGAGGTACTCAAAGAACTGAAGAATTTTTCTTCTTTAGGGCTGGCTAAGTTTCTTTGCATTATACAGAAAGTTTACATGGCCCTTTAGGTGCTGTCTCCTTTGACTTTTAGCACTAGTGAAAAAGAGGTCTTGATTGCTTAGTCATTATTTAATGTAACATTTACAGGAAACTGGGAGAGATTTTTGCAAGCTCCTGCCTGCAAATGAATAATGTGTAAAGGAACTGGGAGACTTCGTTACTTTGTCATCTTGGGTTAGCAAGGGTAGGCCTGACCTGAAATATCAAAGTCAGGGAATTTAGAAAAAAAACAAGCACTTCTATCAAAATGACTTAAGGAAATCAGTTCTTTAGTGTGCACCTGTATGCTTTCCAACAAAATGAGAGGGCTTTGCAGCTTGGAGAGTGCTCTGCCATGCTGATTCTGGATACTACAGTTCAGCTAATGAGAGAAATGCCATAAAAAATAATAGGCTAGTTTTGGAAAATTTGAGGAGGGCATTGGCAGCTTTACAGTAGTGCAGTGAGGACCATACATATTTTTATCTACGATTTCAATTAATGAGTTTAATTAAATTATTAAAAAACCAAAGTGAGTGTAATTCACATATCAACAATGAATATAATACAGTAACTTAAAAGCCAAACCAAAAGCAGTAAGCTTGGGGTAAAAATATGCTTGGTAAGAGGAATTTGAAAAATTATTCTTTGTGGGCTTTTGTTTTTTATAGGAAGTCATAGAGTTAACCAAAGATCTCCTTTCAACACAACCTTCGGAAACTCTTGCAAGTTCTGACAGTTCCGCGTCCGCCCTGCCCAGTCACTCATGGAAGGTTGGGGATAGGTGTATGGCCATATGGAGTGAGGATGGACAGTAAGTGTAGAAAACTTCTCTAACAGTTACATGAAATAGTTCAATGGTAAGAGACTTTCATTCAGTTTGAATTCACCAGGGTGACTAAAGGCAAAAAGAAATTAGGAAATAAATGTGGTATTAAGTGTTCTTGAATTGTTTATTAAAGGTCTGTATTTTAAATAGCAAAGAAATGGGAGGTATTTTATAAAAATGTTTTTGTCACTAACCATATAAAAGCAGGGTAGCTTTTGTAAATTACCATTTGCTGATGTAATAAATGGCAGATTGAAAGAACTGGTCAGTTAGGACAGTCTTTTGTAAGTCTTTTGGGATGTGTAGTTCATAATTTATCTTTGCATTCATACATATGTGTCATTGATTACTTTGAAGAAAATTTCTTGCTGCATCTCAGTTTGAGCCTCTAATTGGAAATTAATTTAAAATTTTTAATTGAAAATGCTGGATTTGGATATAACATAACTAACTATGCAATGTAACTATAGAATGAATCAACATTTTGGGTTTAGTCTCCTATGTGTTAGCCTGTGTAGTTCTGGGAACCCAAGCAGATAATTCTCACTCCATAAACTTTGAAATAAACACGTAGAAGTTACTTTTCATACTGCAATCATGTAACTGTTGCAGCTTTAAAAAAATAACTGTTTATGCAGGACCGATATCCCACTTGTTACCACTTCGAGAGAGGCTCTATTATTCCATGAATGTGCTTCTCTTAACAATGCAGTAACCATGTAAATATTTTGGTATAGCTGTTGATGTCTTAAGTAGAAAACTAATGTAAAAGTGAACAGTTCTTCTGTTTATTAATGAGTAAAACGTTTTTGTGTTAGAACTTAAAAACTGAATCTCTTAGTCTTAGGTCACCATTGGGTCATTCTTTTTGGTGTGATCCCATGGTTACAGGATTAGAGCTTGGGGAAGAGTGTGTCAGAGTGTTCCCTGAAGTGCATCTTATTGGACTTATTTGTTCTGCTTTTTTTAGAAAACCCTTCTTCTGTTGCAGCATTTCTTAAGTGAGCAGTTTCATAAAGAGCTAGCCAGACTTTTGAGTTCTCATGTTTTCACCTAACTCAGCTCAAGATGTTGGCCCACTGCAAACACACAATAAACTAATTTAGTAAATGTTAATTGGAATATTATCTGTGAAACATTTCATTTTTTTCCTCTGTTTGCTCTAGATATATCCTTTTGCCCTGACGTTAGAAAGTTATTTTTCTTAATTCTTTGTCCTGTGGAGAAAAATGCAACCAAAGCTTTGCACTTCTGTGCTGACATTTTCTAAAAGTCCTCAATTAATTCTGTGAATGCAGTATTTTTTTCTTTTTTTATCCCATGTCCTGCCAGAACTAAAACCGAATCAGGATAGCTGATTAGATTGGCCCCATCATTAATCATTAGTTGCGATAGATGTGAGGGCATTGCTTGTTGAAACTAAAGGTAACATACAGCAGATTCCAGTCTTTGTACCTGTGTATCTTTGACATTAAGACAAGAATCTCTTGTTTTGATTTGTGTATTGCCCCTGAAAATGAAGGCTGCAAATATCTGCAAATTTTTCACTTAGTGGCATTAGCTGGCTGATGTAAGTGTTGAAGGGCTGAGTATTAAAGCTTTACTCACATGCTTACAGCCATGATATCTTTACAGGTGTTACGAAGCTGAGATTGAAGAAATAGATGAGGAGAATGGAACAGCTGCGGTTACATTTGCTGGATATGGCAATGCTGAAGTCACACCTCTGTTCAACCTGAAGCCTGTGGAAGAGGGAAGGAAAGCAAAAGAGGACAGTGGCAACAAACCCATGTCCAAGTAAGTAATACACAGGCAGAAGTCTGAATGCTGCTTTGTGGGTTGATTTTGGGTTGGTTGTTTTTTCTTTCTCTCTCAGCTATAAAAATTGGTTAATGAAATAGGTGGTTTCTTTGTTTGTGTTTTAGATTTACATTTACATAATAGCCTGCTGTGTCTAACACAGGAAGGTATTTGTAAGGGCTGAAAATTTTCTTTTTACTTAAGAAAAAAAAATATGTATGATTCTTTGGAGTTTGTTACAGCCAATGATCCCTTCTCTAAAAGGTTGTTCTGAGGATGCCACATTGTGGCATAGATTGACTCCTTCAACTTACATATCTTCAAAGTAAACTTTGTCCTTTGCCCTTTGTAACCTGTCCAATAATTGGTAGCATCAGAGTACTGCAGACCTCCAAAAAGTTTGGGCTTTCACTCCAGTGGGTTATTTACATTTTCCAAACTCAAGATGTTTCTGAAATGGAGTAGTGCTGATAGGTCCCTTTTCATTTAGAAATGAATTACATCCAGTCCCATGGGTTGCTGTGTTTGGCATGGGCTTCTCAGGTGTGCTGGTGGTTGTTGTTATGCCAAATACATAATTAAGGTAATGCTTATTAATGGAAAGATTTGGTTTGGATTTTTAGGTTTTGGGGGTTTTTTTACCTCTTAGAAATGGTGAATATTTACAAGCTTTATTTCTGTATTTTACTTCTGGAAAACTAATGTGCATGTCTGTTTTACAGGCAGATTTTAGTTTGTTGCTGGAAGAGGCACAAACATAAAATGTGGGGTTTGTTTTTTGTTTTTCTCCTTTTTTCCAGAAAAGAGATGATAGCCCAGCAACGAGAGTATAAAAAGAAGAAAGCTTTGAAAAAAGCTCAGAGAATTAAAGAACTTGAGCAGGAACGAGAAGACCAGAAAGTCAAGTGGCAACAGTTCAACAACAGAGCCTATTCTAAAAACAAAAAAGGCCAGGTTTGTTTACTTTTGTCAGTATGTGAGTAGCAACAGGGCATAGACTTCTGTGCATTACTTTGGGAGAGAAAAGGAGATGCTTAAGGGGATGCAATGTGGTGTCTTTGGGTTTCTGAAGTGTGCATTTTTGTATTTTGTGCACTTCAGATGCCTGGTTTACTGGATTGTTTTGCTGCTCCTAAGAGAGTGAGCTTGCACTTGGCTGGGAGAGCTGGGCTTGCATCAGTTGCCAGCTGGTGTTTGTTGGAGCCAAGAACCTGAGGGCCCCTCTAAACCTCCAAGTCTGGCTTCTTGTTATGTTTATGACCCAGCAGACACAGTGCTGAGGACGTGCCTTGGAACAGCAAGTGCAGGGCAAGAAAGGTAGTGAGGGTACAAACTCTTATTCCATTTCTGTCTTGGCTTGACCAAGAGCTGCCAGACAGAGTGGTAAAACTTCAATTTTCCTTTTGAGCAACTAGAGATGCCCTTATGAGAGGTGAATTTTAGTCATTATTTGGCTTGACCTGAGATTCTCAGTACCACAATCACATCCAGTACTGAGATGCCAGAAGCTCCCAGCCCCATTGCTTCACTCAGTGACAACACATCACTGCTGAGCTGGCCATTAGAAAGTGTGCCCATCTGTAGGCCAAAAGTTGAGACTGTTGAAGCACTTCAGATGGTAATGATTGCTTGTTTTTTGGTTTTTTGGTTTTTTTTTTGTAAAATCCAGCTAGTAATTATTCAGAAATGGTGTTTTCAATTTTCTTTCCAGGTGAAAAGGAGTATTTTTGCTTCCCCTGAGAGCGTAACTGGCAAGGTTGGCGTTGGAACATGTGGAATTGCAGACAAACCTATGACACAGTATCAAGATACCTCTAAATATAATGTCAGGCATCTGATGCCTCAGTAACAGATGAAAAGGGTGGAACTTCATCTCTGCAGGGCTTTACACTTACCTTTTTATCATTATATTTTTCTAAAAGTAAATTATTTGTTGGCACATAGTGAGTAGTCCATTTTGTCACCATCACTTTGGCTTCAGCTGATTTGAGCCTTAAATCTCCAGCTATTGATTTAAACCCCCCCAACCATTAAACTTTTTGTAGCAGGTAAATGTTCATGAACTGCTGTTGCCTATTACTTTCAAAGCAGTATTTGTCTGCAGCTTAGAATCTCAGTCATACCAGTAGTGAAGGGTTTTTTTTTTTCCCCCCTCTATAAAAAGTGGTGGTATAAAAATGGCACTGTAAGAGTCTCCCTGGTTTCTGTAGTCACGGTGCTCTCTGTGACACACTCAGCATTACATTGTAGCTGCAGCTCTGGGAGAGAGCTTACATGTCACATGGAATTGCTAAGGAAGTTTAAATAACTCTCTAAGAAATCCACTGCAGATGGATTTGTACAGCTGTAAATGAGGGCAGAACAGGGCTGATAGGATCTTTATTACTAATGATCACTTATGTTTCAGCAACAACAAATTTGACTTAATTCCAGTCCAAATTTTTTGCGTTTGAATTTAAGCAGAGGAGATGCTGTTTCTCGTTAGTCCTTTTTCTTTGTATGTTTTATAAATACTCATCAAATTATAATAGGAAGTTAATGAAATGTAACCAGAAAACCATAGGACAAGGAACTGTACTTAAGAGTCCCCACCCATCCTCAAGGATCAGAGCTGGAGTGTAACTGGTTGTGCTGTGGAAAGGAGCTGTCCTGTCCTCCCTTGTAGATATTGTAGGTGTGTTGGTACATTCGCAGACCTGTTGGTACAGTCACAGCAGTGACAGCTTGTGCCTGGACCCCCATCCAGACAAGGAGAACCACAGCACAGCAGATACAAATGCCTAGATCCCACTTAGTTAGTTGTGAGTGAGTAAAGGTTAGCTGGGAGTTTCTGTCCTTACATAACTGACTGGCCCTAGTGTCCATTGTACCTTCAGCTGTATTACAGTGCTGCTGAGCCCCTTCAGTTTTCTTCAGGAATCCACGTGTAAAAGCTCTTGCTTTTTTGTACTCTCTCTCTCTGTGATTTGCTTTCCTCTGTTCCTTGTCTCGCACTTACGGTAGTGATGCCACCTCTGAACCCGTAATGTGTTTAAAGAAGTTAATGGGTAGCCCTGTATACAATGTAGATATTATTTTTGTAAAATCTAGGGCTGAGTTAATGGACAAGAGTACATCAGGTATTTCCCCCATTAAATAAAATGTGTCTTGTCCATTAACCCTGACCATTATTTCCCTGTATATTATGTTAATGTAGCTCATTTTGTAATTTGTTAACTAGATCAGGTCACGTCAGCAATTGTTGATGCACTGATTGGTGGAAATGTCCATCAGTTACCTGAGTCACAACTCAAGCTAAACTCTACAAGCGGTAGTTTAGAATCCATACATAGAAAAAGGTTCTCCCTATATTGGGAGAAAGTGATTTTTACGAATACAAAGTGTGTTAATTTCAGTTTTGTATGTTTAACTTTTATTAAATAAAGTGTTTAAAATCTGCTGGGTATATTTGGTGAAGTGGAATTATTTATGGGGGAAGGATAATAGTAAATCATCAGGATAGGGGTGAGTACAGCACAATCTGCTGGACAGAATATCATACTCAAAAGTGGTGCTGAAATACAACACACTCATTGCAGGATGAAGTAGGTGTTGCTTAATTCCTCATCTTCACTGGTACCAGGGGCATTATATTTTCTTTTGCATAGAAAACAGCTCAAGAGTAAAATAATCTGCTGTTTAGAAAGGGAGTTTGTATTGCAGCCTGCAGCTAGAGACACATCCCAGCAGTGACATTAACTGGGAGCCAGTCATGCCATACTGACAGCTTCGTGCTGAGGAAGGTCACCTGTTGTCTTTCACAGGTGGCTGTGATCCACTGTCCCTTTCATTTATCCAAGAGAAACATTTTGAAGTCAGAACTGACACATGCTAAAGCAGGCACAACTGGAGTTTTCAGGAAGCCTATTCTGAACTCCACCTGTTCTTTTAATAGAAAATGGTCTTTGGAAAAGAAGGCTCAATTCATACCTGACATGCACTACATCTGCTTATCTTCAATGCAATAAATAGTCAATAAACCATCCCTATTTGTTTATTATTTGTTCACTAGTCCTGGAGAGCAACGGTGTGAGTCATCAGAACACAAGGGGTGTGTGAACCTCCCCTGCAAGGGACGGTCCTTGCTGAAGCTTATTCTGCTTCACTTAAACATCCTTCAAGATGAAAATTAATCCTTGATGAAGCTGTACCCTTGCTGTATTAAAATAAAGCTTCATCACATGTCTGCAGCACAGCAGTCTGCAAGACAAGATGTTGGATGACTTGCTAAAGGCCACCCCATCACTTGCTCCAGGCCTTATTGGGGTACTACAAACCAAGGGGCAGATTTTTTTCCAGTGTGATAAAAATGAATTGCTACCCACAGCTTTTACAGCATGTTTAATGTTGAAGATCTTTCCCAAAAGAAGTGACATTTCACACCTTTGACCTGCATCAGCCAGGCCAGCAGCACTGTGTGACTCAAGTGTTCACCTCAAAGGACACATCCACCCTTCTCAGAGCTGCTCAGCAATCCCTGATCCTTGGCATTTTTGAAGGGGTCTCAACATATGCCTGTTGTAACACAACTTTAGTTTTAGCAGCACCCAAACAGAACCCCTCCATGAAAGGTGTTGAGTACCACAGCCACAATACCAATACCCACAGACTCCCTGCTCCTGCCTCTGCCTAACAACTAAAGGGATCAGTCCTCTTTGCAGGAGGAAATGAGAGAGAAGCAGAGGCCAGGGCTGGTGTATTATTCCCAGTTAAACAACCTGCCTTTCAGTAAAAGGAAAACATTGTCTGTGCAGACACCACTCTCCTCCCAAATGTCACTCAAATCTGGTGGCACATTTCAAGAAAATGTGACAGCACATCAGTGTTTTCTAGGTATTTTGTGCAGACTGGGGAAGAGAGGGGCAGAAGGACACGCTCCTCTTCCCTGAGGGTCCCACAGGACAATTCAGAGATTGCACTGCTGATGCAGAGGAGTTTCAGTCACTATCAAGTCATGGAATTTCTCACGCACTGGACAATATGTCCATGGGAGAAAGCTCCAGGATATAAAAATAGGACTTTATTCTGCTTTTATATGGTTTTTCATTATTATCACCTCTCTAATCTCAGAACAAAGTCCTGTTTTTTACCATTCTCTTCCAGGAAGTGACCCTGATTTCTCTCTCCAATGATGCACGTTTGGTGTCAGAAAAAACGACACAAACAAAGCTTACGTTCCTGGGTGGGGACGAAACAGAATGACTATCTCCAGTTAGAGCACCCAATGCATCCTACTTCCACTAAAGCAAAATGTTTCATCCATTCCAACAGGGCAACACAACAAGCAGGGAACAGCGTGTATAAGAGAACAAAGCAGAAAAGCAGGAGGCTGGAGTGCACAAACAGATAGTAGCAAACAAGCAAACAAACAGACAAAAGGAAAACACAATCACAAACCCCAGAAAATGATAAGGCTATCTAGTTAACCCCCTTTCTATTGACCTACAGACTTCTTGAGACAGACAGATGTGAGACCACCTTCGTCACTAACATGCTGCTAATGGAACGGACATTAAAATGACCTTCAAGTGACAACTCGCCACAGGATAACCGTGACAAATGGAGCCAGATAGTCATCTCCACCTTGTCTGCAGACACGAGATGACATTCCATAATACACTTGTGTCAAAAGAAGGCAAATGCTGGATGGTCTTTTTAATGGGTTTGTCTGTAGCAAAGAGACCCACCGGGGATCTAATTTACAGAAGGAGGACTTGACAGAATGAGCTTATGAGAGACCTGTGCGTGCGTGTGCATGTGTGCCTACTGCATGGGAAGACTGCCTCAGGAAAGTGCATCCAATTCTGCTTTTACAGGAAAGGTCACCATATTCTTGTAAGATTATAGCAACTTCCCTAAAAATTATCATCTTGAACATTACAACACGAGAAACTAGACCAGTGGAAGGAGATTTGAGGAGGACGGCAGCTGTGTGAGGTATGAAAAAGCAGAGTCTACAAAGCAGAAACAAAGCAGGGCAGGAAAGGCTAGAGAAATGTTTCCATCACGTAAGAAATTATCAAAACTCTATCTGAAATCTGCTACAAAGAACCCACCAGCACCAGAGCAACCAACCCCAAGTCTTTGGAGTTATTATAAAGGCTCTTAATTTTGTTTTCCTTGAGACCACAACGCTAGAAAAGGTAGGAGATACCAAACTGCCCCAGAGCATTACAAACAAACATTTCAAATGCATTTATTCCAACCATAGACATATCACTGTTTTATACCAAGTAGGAGACCATGACCATTCTCCATCCCTTGAACTTCAGTGCTTCTCAGCTGTGGCATTTCTTCCCCAAGTGAGCATTTAACACAAACAGGAATAACAGGAAAGAGGAGGTGCTGGGACAGCTATAGAAAAGGGCTAATGAATAAATAAATTCCACTGGTATCCAACTGCTCAGCATCAGAACTACCAGTGGTCAACACTTCCGAGGAGAATAATAATGAATAAATAAATAAGGTCTTGCTAGAGCTAAAGTTTCCCACTTTTCACCACTCTACACACTGTTCTGAGCTTTGTGTCATCCAGAGATCATGGACCCCAAACATAAATCCAAGCAGCATTTCTTCTTTCAAAGCCCTTGGGCTCCATTTGTAACCTAGAACTTAATTCACTCTGTGGCAGACTCCTGCTCCTGCCAGGTAACCTCCCAGAAAGAAGAACAGATGGACTGAGACACTGGAGTACATGCACACAAGTGAAAACACATTTAACAACTGCAACCATTTGCAAATGTAGTATGCAAATTAATTTAAAAAAAACCCAGACTGAAGAGAAATCATTCATTACAGCCATGGAAAAATTATTTCTCTACTCATGCACGTGTGTTGTGCCTCTTACAGGGAATGACACATTTTGGAGAGTGGGGGAAACATCAGAGTATTTGAACACAGGCAACTTATCACAGTGCAGAAGTCTACATGAGACTCGCTCAGGATGTCACTGCAGGACCGAAGGGCACAAGAAGAACAGCAGTCAGCTGAAGTGACAGGAATGACCAAGATGGAAGAACACAACTCATTTCAGATACAGAAATGTTTAATGGCGTTAAAGTGCTACTTTAATGGGGACCATATGCTAACATTTAAACACAATTCCACTGCACTGCTAAATATGGTTGTCTTTATTTTTTTACTTTATTTTACCTCTTTTTACCCAACCCTATCTAAAACAATAAAATAAAATCTAAAGGACTGAAATTAACAACCCATTCAAATCAGCAATAAGTTATGAATTTTATAAAGCATTTTTTTCCTTTTTTTTTTCTTAGTAATGAGGGGTAATTAAATTACTTAAGGATATACAAAGTTTCAAACAATGCCATAGGTGAAGACTCTATTATGGTTTTAAAACTTGGAAAACAAAATAATCCTGGCCATTAAAAAGACAAAAATAAAAAAGCAAAGCCCTCAAAGTGCAGGTTAGAATGCTTGTCTTGGAGAAAATTAGAAAACATTCGCTATAACAGCTCTTAACAGCACCTGCACAGATAAGATGGCAAGGCCCTTGGGAACAGGACGTGCAGTCAAAACGTTACATTAACATGAGAGACGTGCTGAGCTTAACTAGGTTAACTACTGGACTGGAACTTCAAAAGTCAGCAAAGGGAATGATTCTACAAAGAAAACTGAAGAAACCCCCACCAAACCTGGCCTCTTCCAGCTTAGCACAGCCTTCATCCTTTGTGTGCACGGCAAAAAAAAGGATCTTTGCATTTCATTGGGTCAAGTGCTTCATCAAAACAGAGATCTTTTCATGGCATAAATTCATATAAAAGACATCTAAGGTTTCATATGGACAAGCTCTAAAAAGATGCATCAGACTTAGGGTGTTTTCCCTCCCAACACATTTACAAATGTTTATCAAAAAATTGCTTCAAATAAAAAGGTCATAGTGGCTCAGTATCTGGGCATGACTGTCTGGTGTGTCACCTCTCGAGTGCTGGTTTCGTTCTGCCCTCAGCTGGCCGTGTGCCTGCGAGGGGCACACATCTACCGGGGACCTGCTGGCGCTGGCACAGCCCCAGGCACGACAGCCCACCCTGTGCTGGTAGATTACAGGTGTGTACCTCTTGCTTCAGCCACGCTTCAGAGGTACTCACTGTTTAAATGATGTCCAACAGAAAGCTGAGTTGAATGGTGTTCTCCCCTGAACATCGCTGCCCCTCTCCCTCTGGGCACAGACTGAGACCTTAATCATTATTGTCATTGTTATTCCTAGCCTTCTTAGATTTCCTAGTACATTATGACAGCATTAGATTGTGATAAACTGTAGGATACAGTCCTTTTAGGACCACAAAAGCTCTTCAGAAGGGCCTAAATTAGGTTGTTCAACCTGAATGCAGTGTAGAAAATTTTGACATTTCTCAGATCTCATGACAGAAAGAGAGGGATGAGTAGTATCCTCTTTCAAACAATTTCAAATAAATTCAAAACAAAGTGTTTCATCACTAAGGTCTAGATCCAGGTCCCACAGAAACAAACAGATTTCACTGACTGCAAAGGGACTAGTGTTTGGCCTAACTTTTTGCCAGCAGAAATTGGGATTGGTAACATGACCAAATGAACAAATATGGGTTTCTGGGGAGGCTTCCTTTACCCAAAAAGCTTTATATACAGGTCTCTCCAGGCCTAGCTGTCAATATGTCAATTCTGAAAGAGGATACTGGCATCTAGGACCCAGTTTGATCACCCCAGTGAAATCATTCACCCTGCACTGTTGTCTCACTTGGTTCTAGGAAGCAAACGAGAGCTTGACACTGGCGCTGGAGTAACCCTCATCACTCCCAATACTCTGCAAGCTGCTGTGATCATCAATGTCACTGATGCTGGTTGTGCTGATATTGTCCACTTCTCCATGGGAGAACTCTGTGCTTTCAACGTCCACTTCAATCTCTTCTAGAAAGGGAAATGAGAGAAACGCACACAGGTTAGCACTACACACCCAACTGCCCCCTTCATGCCAGAGAGCTCCTGGGACTCCCTCAACACTGGGAATGAAGTGGTCATCTGGCAGGAAGACTTTCAGTGTTCCCCCTGGATGGGATGGGCTGTGGCCATGATTTATAAAAAGACTAATACCAGCTTGGAGCTTTTTGTAGGGATTTGGCAAAGGGGTTTCACTCCTCCACATGCCAGCCACACCGTCAGCATAGGTGAACCACCCCACACACTGAGCTTGTCCCACTACCTCTTCCTTTGGATCTCTAATACCCCAGTGTTAGAAGAAAATAAGAAACAGATAAAACTGAGTGCAAGAGAGAAAATGGAGCATGAAGTTATCCCTAAACATGCTAGTTGCTTGACACTATATTTCTAAAGTCTGGACCACACACAATTACAATGCATTACCATGGGAATCTGGGTTACTCTCACACATGCTTAGTGGATTTTGGAACAGACATCTTGTTTTTAAGAAAGACTTTAAAAGCAAAGATCTAATTAACCAGGTATCTTGATTCCCATATTGTTCAGGAATTTTCCAAAAGATTTTTGTTTTAAACTACAGACTAACACCCAAACTGTGCAGCTTCTTTGGTCTGTCAGTAAATATCAAACTATCTATTGTGCCTAATGTTCTCTCCACTGTAGGGATATTTTCAAAAAGGAAGTAATCTTAATTCAGTTACCCATTTAGGTATGTCTAGCCAGTTTTGACTGAGAAGATGAACTCTACAAGAAATTTGAGGGGGGAGCAGAGGGGTGAAATGTGTGAAACATTCATTCCAGTCTCATTAATATCTTCTTATATTTTCCTCTTTGTGTTGCCATGGGATTCAGCAGACCAAAAATCACAACAAGCATCTCAACTTTACCATCACTTTCAATACAAGAGAAATCAGATCAAGTTGACAGCAACAACAATCCTTCCAGACTTAGAACTCATGCAAAACACTAAACTCTCCATATGTATGCGTATGTATGTGCCTGTGTGTGAGCAGAATCAGCAGCCTAAACGTCCAAGGCCATGAGAAGGGGAAGCTGAGAGGTAAGAAATGGATAAATCTCATTCTCTCACTTCAGAATCCTGGCTATTCCATGCTGGTTCAGCAACACCCACCTCGCTCCGAGTCCGAGTGATCCGAGGAAATGGTAGATCCAATGCTGTCCATTCGTATTCGCTCTATCTCCTGAGGACCCTGTAGTTGTTCCAGTCTTCTCTTTAGGAATCTTTGTTCTCGTTCCAGGTTCTCAAGCTGGTGTTGGCTTCTCCTTTCAGCCTCTTCAAGTTTCTGACATGATCAAATAAAACACAATAATTAGTTTTCTCCGTTTCTCCTTCCCTCCCACCTCCACTGCCCTGCCACCTGCCTTGCTTAGACCTTCCCAGTCTCAGAAGGATTCAAGCTGCAAGTGCCCTGAACCAAGCTGCTGTGCAAGTCTCCAAGCACAATGACCTCTCCCCACATCTTTCCACCTCTCAGGTCCTGATAAATCATACCCATTAGTACAAAGAGTCTCTGAGGACTCAGCCTCTCCAGGGGAAACGCTGAGAATTGCAGCAGTCTGTGGGTCATTCTACCCGGGATCAGACACCTGCATTACCGCTTCTGCCCACGCAGGGGCCTCAAACCCCCAAACCATCTACTCCAGGGTTTGTTACCAGCTGCTCCAATAGAAAAACGTGCCCTGGGAGTTCTGTGTTCCTTACTGCTTGGTTTAGAAGGATTTCTCAGAAACAGTTTTCTATTCAGTGAGTGATTTACATAACCTACTACAGATTTCTTTGATCACAGCTGGGAAATCTACCAGGGCACTGTTCTTTGTTTCCTATGACAAGCACATTGCATAAGGAGGAGTCATTTCAGGCTAACTCTGTCCCTTTGGCAGCACTTTTCCTCCCTCATCACCCATCTTCTCTCTCTATATCCTGACCTGCAATGAAGTATTTCAGCCTCTCCCAGATTCTGACAATGCTGCATTTTCTTTTCATGTCTCACTTTGCCAAAAGTGGAGCTAGAAGAGCACTGGGCTAGCTGGAAGGTTCACACATGGAACTCCAGCAAGCCAAACCTGTCTCACACTCTTGTGGTTTGTCCTAATGCTTCGGCAGTGGAAACTCACTAGCACACCAGAAAAAAAGCTGCATTTCCCATCAAAATGCAGTTATTCAACAGTAGGTATGTTTTTCTTTAAAGAGATGTAGCTGTCAACAAATGATCACAATACAGAACAAGATCGTTGCTCTTCAAATCCATCATTTTTGTAGTTAAGGACTTCATTATGAACTCTTCCAACAATGTGGCTTGTGGCAATGATAAATGGCTAACCAAGGGGGCAAGGGCTACTTGCTCCTTCATTTATTTATTTATTTATTTATTGACAGTGTCATGTTTCCTTCAACAAAGTTAGCTCTAGGCAGCAAGGATGAGCAATTGCATTGCACTTCCCAAGAGAAAAAGCAGCAGGGTAAGGCAGCTCTTACCTTGATATGTGCTTTGGCTTTGTTGAGCAGCCCAAGCGTGGTGTGCCGGGTGCAGTCTGGTCCGAGCGGTATCAGAACTTTTAAGCGTTCTAGACACAGGCGGAGGTGAGCTCGGCTGCAAGGGGAGAACAGGAGGATCAGAGCCATGCTTTCTGCAAGGGAATGTAATTTCTTTCACTTCTACCCCTCTGCAAGGCAGTTTTCAGGTTTCCCTGTTTCCACGCATTACAAGACTCCCCTCAGGTACCAGCACCAGCACTGCTGCTAAACTATTTACACTTCAAACATCAGTTGCTCACCAATACTTGCATTATTGCTAACCTCTGACAGACATTGTTTATTTTCTTCCTCTCTGAACTGATAATCTGACTCATCTGGATAAACTTTGTGCAGAGGCAAAGGCACATAGGAAAATGCTACAAGTATCTCATGGGTTTCCACTCTCTCTGAGCTATTTGCTGTCTGTTTTGCTGAGAAGAACTTCCATGAAAGCAGTTTTGAATGACTGCTACTCCCTGCATGCTCGTTCATTGCTAGCTCAGGGACATCTGCTATGAACTGACCTGAACACCTTCTTTATGCATGAAATTAAGATCATCAATGAAAAAATAGTCAATTCAAAACACTGAAACAATACCTGGTGGCAATTAAAGGAGCGAGAGGAATAGCAGTTCCCAAAAAAACTGCACTCTTACTCCTTCCTGAGCCCAGGTCTGAAATGCTGCTAGGGGTGCAAGGTCTGTGGGAATGAGAGAACCCAAGACCTTCCCCCAGGCAGACTTCTGACCTTGGCTCACATCTACAAAGACAGGCTCCAGCACAACAGCACTGCCGGTGATATGATCCATTTTCTGCAGAATATGGCAACATGTTCTGGGGTAAATGGTTCAGTGGCAGTGGCAACATACATTGTCCTCAGGCTGCAGAGAACTGTTCCCACCATCTCCTCCTCTGGATCACATATGCAGGGATGAACAGTAGATTTGTGGAAAACTATCGAGTGTGGGTTGCCTTTTTCCCCTCCCTCTCTCTTTCCCAGACATTAATGATTTATGTCCAAAGTTGTCATCCCAATCAATAACACAATGACATCAGCTTTACCATTCACATGCAAGAAACACCAGTGCAAAAGACTCTTGAAAGCCTATCCCAGCCCCTGTTCATGCACAAAGAAACTGAATCTTAGCCTGATCCATCTCAATGCAGGGGAAGAAGAAGAAAAAAAAAAAAAAAAGAAAGAAAAAAACAGTATGGACAGTCCATTTCCATTTGTTTTTCAAATGCACTATTGCACCCAGTTTGAAAGGGGTGGGGGAGAGGAGTCTGTAATCAGGCAATTATGTCAGTGACAAGCAAGGATGATTAAGGGTGGAAGGGTCAGGGGTTTTGCTGATGAACTGTCAGCACAGGGGAGTGTTCACCGGCCCTGCTGTAGCTGTGAGCTCCTCACAGTTTCTACCATAAATCTCTTTACGAAGGGTTCATCATTCTGTCTCAATAACAGTCACAGGGCTGCACATGACCAGCAAGAGCCTTGAAGAAAACGTGTTTTCCATTAAACATTAACAAATACAGGGGTGGGGAAAGGGAAATCATAATCCAAAAATCAAACTGAAAGAACAGTAATCACATCAATCTCATCTTTTGCTTCTCAGCTTGCTCTAGGGCAAACCCCACTGTTATTAAACCCATATGGTTGACATGGGGGGGATTTTTTTTACCTGGAAGCCAGTTTTCCACACAGAGCTTGGTCAGGAGTGTGCACTCACTACAGGTGTTTGCCCTGTGTCCCATGATAACCGAAAGGGTAAGCAGTGAAAAAGTATTGCTAGTTCACACTGGCACTACAGTTCGTGTCATGCCTCAGGAAACTGGACACTGACTTGTACAGAAATGAAGAGGAGCAGGATCTTGTGGTCAAAGACACTTTGGGGTTTGAAACCTATTTTTGGATATGCCATGGACTTCCTGAATGTCCACAAAGGCAAGTCACTGAGTCAGAGCTGTCAGAGCACAGCCATCAAGCTGCAGCACAGAGCAGCATATGTCTCCTCACAGCACAAGGACCAGCTCCAACCACACACTTCACCTACGGATTAGCCCAAGTAAAAAACACAGCCCAGGCAAAGCTCAGCTCTGGGGGCTCCACCTAACAGCAGATTGCTATGTACCACAGGTGTGGAGACAGCTCCCAGCCCACGGTGAAAAGAAAATTATTTGTGTAACAGGAAAAAAGAGTTTGGGAATCAACATCTAACCTGTGGCAAAGATATCACAGTCCACTTCTGAATGCAGAGAGAAATGGACAACACATCTACAGCCTGAGCTTTGGGCTGATTCTCAGTACTGTGTTTTACCAGGAACTGGGAAGGTGCTGCACTAGGAACTGCAATTCCTGGAACCAGTGATCAGCTTCGGACAGAAGCAAGTACCGGCTGGATTGCTGAGACAGCGATCAAAAGGGTGGCACTGATCTGCCACGTCAAAAGCTGGGTTATACGCAGACTGAACAAGATCAACCCTGTTAAGCACCTGAAAGCTACAGGCAAAGGTCCAGCCATGTAATAAAACCCCAGACACTTGAAAAGCTTCCCGTTGTGCCCCAGGACTGCAGTGGAGTGAAGGTTACTGCTTGTCCCAGGCTCATGCAGACCATTTTCTGAGAAGCCACTCCTGCCCATGGCTCTGCTGGCTGCTGGCCAAAGGCTGTGGCCTGCAGCAGGGGTGATGGCCTGTGCCAGCACACCAGGCATCAGGAGGGGCCACCTGCCTGGGACACGAGTGTGGTATGAGCTGATAAGCTGTGGCACATAGGAGGACTTGGGCTGCAAGCACACTGCAGGGGCAGGTGGTATTAGCTGGGCTAAGGCAGGTTTAGAAGAGGTTTGACTAAAGTCATTAGTTCTGTGCTGCCACTGAATTTTCCCTTATTTTGCACTCCAAGCTGAGCCACACTGGGATAGGAAGAAGCAACTAAGCCTGCAAACTGTCCTGGCATGTGAGCACATTGCTTTCCTTCAGAGAGATCAAACTGAACAACTTCCCCAGCTTTTACCCCTCTGCAGCATTCAATATCTTCCTTACCTTTTTTTATTTTTAAAATCTAACCCAACCACAGTCCTTGACCTCTCTTAACTTCCAATAGCCCCAGTGGACTGTGATGGGTTCTTAAACCACAGAGCACACACTACAGGTCTGACACACTGTTGGGTGCATTAGAAATAAAACTCCAGAGCCCTGGGAGGAGATGGAGTCACTGCTCACTGGACTGGATGTGGCACAGAGAGCAATGGTCTTGCTGACAAAGTGGTGATCGGTCAAAGGTTGAACTCAATGGTCTTGAAAGTCTTTTCCAACCTAAATGATTTTGTGATTCTTTGAAAACCATCACAGAAGACTTAGCTAAAAGACCATTTCAGAGAGAAAGCAATCACAAAGCCATTAATCTTTCTTATCAAGTCCTGGAGCTGCCCCATGGCAGCTGTAATTCCACAGGTCAGGCCATGATGTGAGTGTCTTTTCCCCTTGTTTACCTGGACTCTGTTGCAATGTGGCTTTGACAATGATGCAGGCTCTTGTTTTCAATGAAAATACCAGCATTGTGCAGCCTCCAGACAGAGCCAGACAGCTTTCCATGTAAACCACTGGATTATGCCAATATTTGACGCATCTGCCAATATCTAGAAAAACAAGTCTAAAAGCCCATATTGTTATATAACAGAGAAACAAGGCAGGCTTGGTGCGAAGGGCTGCTGCCTCTTGCTCTCTTGATCCTGAGGAAGCCAGAGGATGCCAGAGGATGAGAAGGAGAATTCCAGTTTCAGCAGAGGCTGAAGCCTTTGCATGCTAGCTGCAGGGGAGATGGGAGAAGCTTGAGCCCTTCCTACTGCCAAAGTAGGAAAAATCAGGCTCTTGCAGCAGCATCCTAAGCACACTGTAGGTGCTTGATGTGTTGAAAGAGAAATCTTTGAAGTATTTGAAAGAAGGGGGTTTCCACTTTCCCAAGGGGTCTGCCTGGTCCCCTCTTCCTGCTCACCTTGATGAGAGGGAACTCCTCTTTGAGATTCCCATGTTGGGGGGCATTGGGATGGCCAAAAAAGGAGCAGAGCACCTGAGAGGTCTCAGAAATTCAGAGCAAAACACAAGCCCTGTCCCAAAGAGCAGAGGATCACCCTTTATCTTGCTTCACCTGGCCACTCTGGCTAGGACAGAGGCCCGCTGTTGCTTCTTCTTCCTCTGTGTGGGGCCAGGAGGAGACTAAAAGCAAGTTCCTCTGGGATGCAGAGGGCAAGCAGGGCAAGGATGCCCTCTCTTCTCTGCCAGGAGCTGCAATGGGCCAGGAGACTACAACAGAAGGATAAGAAAGCTCAGCAGCCCCATAGCCCTGCCAGCAGACCCACAAGGTGTAGATGGCTGCATGTGGAGGAAGGGAGTGCTGGCCCTTGAAATGGCAGCCCTAGTGCTGCTCACTGGGCACCTGCTGTTCTCCCTGCCTTCCCTTTGTGCCTGTGCAAGAGCTGCTGACTGTATCTGGATTATCTGACTGTATCTGGATTATCTACTTCTACCCCCCAGCTCCCCTTCAAAGTCCTCTGTCCTGAGCCTGTATCAGAAGGGAGTCGGGCTCTTGCTCTGTGCAGCCCCTGCTTGCACTTGGCTCTGCCTGGCTGCAGAGGGCTGTAATTTCACAGCCTGCTCTCCTCTCCAGCTCCCAATGACATCACCCACTCTGATTATATAAAGCACAGGGAGGAAGCCTTTATTTATGCGTGCTTTTTGCTCATAGCTTCAGCTGTCTCAGTGTACAACACACATGCAAATCCCACTGCAGGAACTGGGCTCTCTTTTGCCTCAATCAAAACTGCACTGCAGAAAAAGGTGTGGGTGAAAAAAAAAAAAAAAAAGTCTCTGTTTCCTTCCCCCACACCTCTGAATGTATTTTTGAGGAGTTTTGGTAGGAATCAACCTAGCACAACACTCTGCACCATACCAAACTGGGCACAAAGCCACCAGCTTCCTCCCTGCCTGGGAAGTCCCCAGAGAGCTGAGGGACCTTTGCTGGCAGTTCCAAGCCATGTCTCTGCTGGTCATGAAGTGGCTACACTGGGGCTGGAAACCTCACCCCCTAGCAATGCCTGACAGGGTCCCTGCAAAGGCCAGCCCAGGGCTATAAGGCCACTGGCAGTTTCCCTCCCTGGGCTCTGGAGGGCTCAGCCAAGTCCCCGTGCACCCCCTGACGAGCAGGTGACCCCCACTGCCTGCTCCATCCTCCTTTGGTCAATGCTGCAGACATGAGCCATCTCTCAATGTTAGCACTGCCAGAGACAGCAGCTTCTTTGCCAGAAAGTGGTTTGGGATTTGTGCAGGATTCTTGCCAGATTCCACCATGGGCAGAAGCGATGGAAACTGAGAAAAGAAACTTTCTCTGCTGAGGAGTCAGGCAAACGCATGCACACTCGGCTCTGGAGCAGCAGTTTACCAGACTCAGCACTATCCCCCCATCAGACACTGCTGAGAGACTTTGCTGAATCAAGGCCTGAACATCTGCAAAACACACACACACAGACACACACACACAAACTCTCTTCCCATCTTTAAAAGATCAAGCCTCCCTCCCAGCAGGAAATGACCAACTCGCCTCCAGCAGCAGTTCAAAATGCTGAATTCTTAATTTTGTATGTTGAAAGAAGGGAGCATCTGAGGGAAAAGAAAAGCATTTCCCAGATATTTTTGTACTTATGCCTCCAGGTCTATAGGGCTTGAATTCAACAGTGGATTTAAGCATGTGCTCAACGTTAGGAATATGCTCAAGTTCCACTGAGGCTAAATCAGACACTTGATCTCTGTGAGATGTTAAAAAAATAGAATCAAACCAAAAGAAGCACCAGAAGAACCAGAAGAAGAAGGATCCTAACATGGAGAAGGACATTATCATATGTCTCCTCTTCCCTCAAAGCCTTTTCAAAGTCGAATCTAATTTAACCCTGAAATTAGAAACCACCAACTTTGTTTGGATTTCAGAGCCTAACAGATTGCCTAAAAAATTCAGGAAGGATCACTGGTTAAAGAAAGCAATTCCTGGAGAAACACATGTGACCCCACATCAATAATTCACTGTACGAGAATGATTTTGAGATAAAAGTAATGAGAAACACATGCAAAAACCACAGGGCAGGGAAAATACGGTTTCCTTCTAAAAGCAATTCATAGGTCAGAGGCTGCTTATCTGCAACAGCCATCATACGACTTGATGTTTTTTCCTTACTCTTGTCCCTGACCCCCCAGCCCAGCCCTCTCAGCGAGGTATCCGCTCCCTGCTTTACTGAGCGCTTGTCTCCAGTGAGGAAAGAGGTTTTTCCAAGCACCTGGCTGCAGGCTGGAGGAGGCAGGAGGAGGCTGAGCCCCCGCTGTCGGTGCTGCAGCGCGTTATGCAACTGCTGTGAGCCCTCTGGCCACGCAACAACGCTGTGGTGGCGCCCGGCCAGCCTGCAATAAACACACTCACACTCCTGATTCCACAGGGCACCATGGACAAGTGTTTCAGAAGGAAATCTGGCTCACAAATACATAGCTAAAAGTTAATATTCTCCACCTGAGCTGTGAAATCGCTCCCAACAAGCCTTGCTTTTGGATTTTAAATCAAGTCTCATGATTATTTTCATGGATTTGCTCCCAGTTGGAAGAATATACTTGCTCATCTGACCCTGTTTCCAGTCAATTTCTACCAATGGGTCCCTGGCATGTAGGAGTATTTGTACTCCAAACGCTAATAAAATGTGCCATGAAAATTAATTGAAAAAAATCCTTCATATATTTAAGTTTTTAGAAGTAAAGATCTACCATTTTAAATAAACAAAGAAATGAAAATTTAAGACCAACAATAAAAAGACCTGACAACATCCTATAAATAGGAATTTAAAGGAACAAAAAATTTCTATGAGCAACATTTTCAGCTTCATGTTAACCATGTCAGGTCTGTCTGCAAAAGTTAGAGATGAACATGCACCCACAACTGTATTCTCAAATCAAGGGCAAAGGAAAAACAAACCACAAATTATGAGATCTATGACCTAACAATGGTAAGAACAATAATAGAAATAATAAAAAAAACCCAACCCCAAGGCAATGCAGTTTTTCAAAGTCACACAAATCAATGCACCTCTGCCTGATGACAAGCCACGTATCAGGCAGATAAGGGGTGGCATGGTGCATAAGAAAGCAGTCATGATTCAAGCCCATAAGTGGAAACAAAATAAAAACAGCAATGTACTGATGTGCTCCACAACTGCACCGTTTTGTCCAAACACCACCTCAGTGACAAAATCAAAACCAGGTACCCTGGGAAAGGGAGTATCTTACCAAGCAATTGAAATACTCAGGAAAAAATGGCCAGTTTGGGGGCACACAAACACTTCTCCCCATCTGCAACAGGAGCCACAAGCCTTAAGGTAAGCATAAAGCAAGGGTTTTACCTGAAAATGTACTGCCACACTCTCCAGTGGACACTTTGAAAGCATCCATGCTACAAACCCTGACTGTCCCTGAGCCCTGTGAGCCTTGCACTGCAGCATGAGCATATGGCCAAGTGCATCTTACACAGAAATTACTTCTCTTCCAACTCTCCCAACTCTTCTAGATGGGAAGACTCATCCCTGATGTCAACTCTGGAAGAGTTTCAGGCTCTTGGCAAACAGAAGCTGCAAGACCAACAAACCTTGTGCCAAGTGATGTGTTGCCACCACTGGTCTATTCCAACATGGATCTTTCTAGCCTTCTACTGCAGTCTGGAGAAAGACACGCTCTCTCCACCTCTCTCTGCATCACACAGCTGTCAAAATCTCTGTGTTTCCTGAGATCCTTCTGGGTAGGAAAATGAATATTGTTGAGAGGGCTCTCCTAATTATGTTATTATTTTGAAGGCATATTAATTACTTCAAGGTTTTCAAAGAGGGATGGAGGAATGGGAAATCAGGCAGCCTCCAATCCTTTGGTAAAATGTGGGGATCTGGCTGAAAGATTTGGATTTCCTGCAAGACATGTGTCTCCTGGGCTGCTGTATGGAGTGGTAACTGATGGCTTTACCTGTATCTCCCAGTGGCTGATCAGTCTGCTCACACTGTGCAGATGTTAAGTGCAAATCACACTGTTCAATGGGTGCAGGGGCTGGCCTACATATAATTTGAGTTATGTGGACATGTGAGAGAGCATCCACTTCCAGGATTCAAAGCCACAGCACTGCAGACATAGCTGTGAACAGGACACTTCTGAAAACTTGGGAGTCCCACTCTCATCTCAGGGAGTACTTCAAGGAGTAGGATGCTCTTATCTTACACTGAGTTTCTATTACCTTCATTTTTACTCTCTTCTCTGACAGCACTGTTTGCTCTGTTATCACTAGCTGCCATCCTTCAGCCTGCCCAGGCTTTGTTTCTGTCCTCTTCTCTGACTGTCTCCTTGATTGGAAATTCTTTGGAACAAGTATACAGTTGCCAAATGCACACTGAAACATTCCCTGACTGCACTCAAAATCCCTAAATCAAGTAGATCCCAAATAATTATACTAAAGCAATACTAAGATTCTGAAGCTGAAATTATATACCCGGGACTAATTTTATTCACAGCATACTTCTGGGTCTTTGGGTCCTATTTTTTGCACATCTTGAGGTTTTCTTCTTTGAACTACAGGGCTAGAAGACAGAAGGTTAATTTAAATGAATAAAGAAGTTTCTTAAAAAAAAGAGACTACCTGTAATCTCATGACTTCCAAAACTAGAAAAGGCAGTGTCAAAAACTTTTGAATACTGATGCTCACAGTAACAAAAATTATGCCATTTTGGAAGGTGCCTCCTCCAGAATGAACTCACAGTTGCTCGGTAACATGACTGCTCATCCTTTCATAACCCCTTTGATCTTCAGAGGCACCAATGAGACAGGGCTGCTTCAACTCAGTAGAAAATGATCAAATGCAATAACCTGAGCTTCACAATGAAAAGGTGATGAGAGCAGCATAGGTGGCCATCTGCCCAGCAGAGGAATGGAATCAATCAGTGCCTGGCATTTTCTCTCACCCCTTCATTTTCATACAGAACTAACACCGCCCTCAGTGCTCATCCGCCACTTTCTCTTCCCTACTCCCAGCTCCTCTATGCCAATCCTTGCAAGAAATTTGGACAGTTATTAAGAGATGTCAAATAGCAACAGATGCTCTGAAGCAGATTTTCACCTGAATTTATATATTGAGGATCTCCTATTATCGATCTTGGACATTAGTCAGAAAGTATTTTAATACTTGGTGAACATATAATTAACTATATTTTAGTGTAGCACAAAGGACAATGTTATCAGCTAACCCATTTAGGCTGAGCTGTGCTCACAACAGCATGCTAAACCAAACAGCCACCACAGGCCACAAATGCTCTATATCATGTTCTCCTTCAGACTCAAAAACATAGTCCAGGTGCCACCAGTACAGCCACATGTAAGTACCTCCTGCACAAGATCATTTGCCACCAACTTTTCAGTGTGCTGCCAAGCATGCAGGTATTGCAATTTCCTGTCCTGGCCATAAGATATAGTTATAATCCTGCATTTAACTATCAGGGAACATCCAAAATAAGCTGTAAACATCGACATACAACCCAGGTTGGTTAATTATAAAGCCTAGTCTAATAAAAACTCCATCTTTGTTAAAAGGTGGTTAAAAATAGACCTGCTCTTTAAATAGCCAGCGGTGTCCTGTGCCCTGGTTCTCACTAATACCATTGTAATTATCCTTCTAGGGATACACAGTGTGCTCACAGCCGCCAAGTCAGTGCAGCATCCTCCTGCATGCTGCCAACATGCCTGCAAAGCAGCTGTGCCATTCATCAGAAACCTGCCTCCTTGCAGAGGAGGCACTAACCTGCTTTGCTGCAACCTACGGATTTTCAGCTTTACTGCTAGAATTAGGTCACTGGCAAAGATAGCCAAGATTTTCCAAACTCTCCAGCTACTCTTGATTATTGTGTTCAGAGGTTTCCTGGCTAAGAACCATGCCTTTGAAATGAAGAGGTATTTTGGGCTCCTGCAAGGCTTCTGCAGTCAGACACTGAGAAGCAGGGATGCTCTCACTCCATAATCCTTAATGGCCTCCAAAACTGCCGGCAATGGGAAAGTTCTCCAGCTCAGATCTACTGCCACCAGGTCGTTCCAGCCTCTCTGGAAGAAATCAAAGATGGTGCACACCAGAAAACAAATGAATTGGCAAGGATCTGCAGAGACCCTCGAAGACCCATGCCTGCACTTGAGCCTGGCAGAACCTGAGGTAGCAGACAGCTTCCCAGCAGGCAGCTGGAGAGCAGCCAGGGACCGGCCTCTGCCTACAGTGGAAAAGCTACCCCTGGTCCACAAGTTGTATAGCAGTAAAAGCACACACAGTACCTCAAAGCCTCTACTTCTCTGCAATACTACTGAAAGAGATCTTGGACTTTGGTGCCTTCCAAATGCAGACAGGTTTCAAACTTGTACTTTCATTAACCAGCTGAAAGAAGCAAGCATTTGCTTTGTAAGACAGACATTTGTACATCACTGAAAAACTAAAGGATGCTATCAACTTGTTATTTGGGAAAGTATGTTTCCTGTTTTTAAAATCATGAGTAGGAAATTTGTCAGTGTCAAGAATAGATTCTGATGTGTTTTTTTGTCATTAACATAGTTTTTAAAATGACACAGGTAAGTTATACCTACTAAGAATTTTTTCATCACATACATCTATTTTCTGAAGCTTACCTCATGGAAGAAAATTCCTAATGAAAATATATTCTAAGAATGCGGCCATTTGACATACTTGTTTACACAAAATCTTTTATGCCAGAAGGAAAGCATGTGCTCTTCATCTAACATCTCTTCACACTGTCAGAAATATTTAAGGAGTCATCAAATATCTACTGTACCTTTCAGGTATAGAGGGCATACATCTGGAACAAGGGAAGCAGTGCATGTAATTTCACCTTGTAAAATTATTTTCAATTTAACCTCAAACTTCCCAGGGAAAATGAATTACCAGCCAAGGTCATTCTTAGATGTATGTTTGGAAAAAAAGCAGTAGGAAGGAGAACTTAAGAGATCCTAGCAGCATTTTTCCTACTGGATATAGATTTTTGCACAGAAAAAAAAGTAATACTAAAAGTATTATTTTTAGTAAAAAGTAATACTTTAGTAAAAAAGTATTTCAAGAGGCTAGGAGTTAGCTAACATTAAGTGACAAATGGTTTTAACTCAAGTTACCTATACATGTTACTCAGGAGGGGAGGCTGAACAGAGCATAGCTCCCAGCACACTGACAGCAGGTGAGCCATGTCCTGATCTCACACATACAGAGGTACCAGGAAAAAAACAAGTTTTTGAAAGGAGGCACCAGAGAGTGTGAAAATACACCTTGCCTCTGTTTAGCTGGTGTGATGTGCTAATACAAACTCTTTCTCAGAATCCCAAAAGATGTAAGACAGCTCAAACCTCAAACAAGGAAAAAGCATGGAGCTGGCTACTTGGAAACAACTACCCTGAGCTAGAAGCAAAGATAAAATGTATCTGTAACACATGCAAATAGCTTTATTTGCTTCAGCTCAACTACAAAACTTCTAGTGCTTCCAACAAGGCTCAAAAATCATTATATTAAGCACAGGACACTCTTCCTAGTGAACTTTTGGTCAGCTGGAGAAGACCATTATGACCCCTGTCTAGGCCTTCAATGTCTCAAATGGATACAAATTTGATTTCCCCAAACCAAGAACAGCTGTATTTGAGTAAATTAACATTTGTAGGAGGATTAGCTGTCTTACACTTGCTGACCCTGCATTTTCCCAGAAGGAAAAGGGTTAGGACCCCACTTGGAACAAACCAGACACTGAAAGGTTCATGGCTTGTTTTGGAAAGAAAAATTATTGAAAAAGAGAGAGGAGCTCTAACACCTACTCCACTCCTCTGGTTTGGTGGAAGAAACTGGTTTCCATTTGCTCTGCTGTCACAGCAGTATTAAGAAAATAACCACATGACCTTACAGAAGTACCTGCAGCAGCACCACTTTACCATCACAGTCACACCCTCTTGTTTGCCCCTGAGAGTAGTGCTTACTCTCAGGGCCTCATGAACTTTGGGAAGATTCACTACTGCTTCAGCCATTTCTGTGTTGCATCCCATCCTGGGATGACCCCTTGTTGGCTTGAAAAAACACTACTGTTAAAAACTGTAGCTATAAAACAACCAAAAAAAGGTAATTTTCTCCAAACACAACCTAGAAAGAGCCTTGGTGGGTCTCCTCAGCATGAGAGCCAAACTGCAAATCAGAAGGATGAACTTTTTGACTTTCCTAATGCTGTGCTAGCCAGGAGCTGGCAGAGCTTGCAGGCACTTTCAGGAAGGGCGAAGTAGCAAACTAGACGTCATTTCCACAAGTAGGAAAGGGCAAGGCAAGGAGGAAAGCAGGCAAGACCTTTAAGTGAGAATCAGACCTGTTCACAGACAGCTTGCATGACCCCAGGTAAATCCTTCAGGAGCTGAAGTACACACCACTCATCCACAAAAATGGAGCTAATCCTAATTCCTTCATGGAGTACTGCACAGCTATAGCTACTCTTGGGTTTCAGGTGCTCATGTAGCTCAGCAATGACAACGGTGTGGGAAGAGCCAAGAAACTAGAATTTTCTGGGAAGCCAATTCATCCACCTTTCTCCAGTAATTAATAAGGCTCAGAGTACAACATGGCCACATTTCCCAAAATGGATCAGTAACTCCTCACTACTCCATATATGGAGTACAACCATACTACACCACATATGCAGCATAAATCTGTCTTCTCTTACCTGTGTCGAAAGAAATTCTCAAGATGGAATTTCAAAGGAGTTTAGTCATAATTAGGAAGACAAGATGAAGGCTGTATTTTTGACACTGAAATCAAACAGTCATAAAACTTTTTACTTCTTGAAAACCTTTAATATCTGATGTCCTACTGTTAATTCCATTATGGTTTAGGCCCCATAAAAAATATATACCACAGTAGCTCACAGATCACACTATTTTAAAAAACACCTACATAGGATGCTTCCTCTTCTCCCTGTTTTTTAAATACAAAGGTAACACTGGCTCAATGGTTTTGTGTGGGGGATAGGAAACACTTAACTCTGGGTGCTGGGATGCCCCAAGTACCACAGAATCGCAGGGAAGATTATAAGAGTTGACAAGATTAATCATATTTTTCACTTTAAATAACAGAACAATTAAAAACAAAACAAAAAAAAAGCTAATTGAAAATGAAAAAATAAAAAATCCTTTAAGAACCTTATGGAATTTGCTTTTCCTGGATGGCTGAGGGGAAGCACAAGCTAATGCCGTCTGCACAGACCTGGGAGCCAGCATGGAAGGCTCATGGGAATCCCCTGCTTATGAACCATAGCGTTCCACTCTGACTTCTGCTGAACACTTCCAGTGTGCCCAACACACATTACAACCCCCTTCCCATTCTGCTCTTTCCCCACCACATGTACTCTTCACAGAGATCACCACAACACACAACTCAAAGAAACTCCAAGAGACACTCATGACTCCAGTGGGCCTTCATGTGTTTTACGGAAGTATATCACACTAGGTATAAGATTTCGCTTTTCCTCTTCCTTTGCCATCCCTTCACTGAAATGTATCCCCATATGTGCTTTTTCCAATGAACACCAAGCCTATAAGCTGCTTTTCCAAGCCAAGAAAAGTTTGGAAGAGGTCACACTATGGAGAACAGGCTCTGCACATTTCCTAAGAGGGTCATATTAAGCAGAATATCCATGGGACATGAAGTGTTCCCATCCAGTTTCCCACATTTTTGGCACTGAAGTTGCTCTTTGGGTTATGTGAAGTGGGAAACTTATGTATTGGAAAAAGAAAAGATCAATGGTTTTGTTCCCCACATTTGCCTATCTCAGCCAGAACTCCTCAGCATACTTTTGAGGGTCTAACAGTGATTCTTGCTATGAAAGTTGACTGCTATATTCAGTATTTGGAACTCTTCACACTCACAGGGGCACTCAGCTTAGGACAGCTTTTTTTCTTCCCTTGAAAAATGCTGAAATAATTTTCATCTTAGTCGGATGTTAGACAAAACTTTCTAGCAGTAACCACAGTTAATCAGGGCAATAGGCTGCACTGTTTCTCTATGCAATCCTCCTGTCAAAAGCTTTTAAGGCCATGCTAGATTGGCACCTGCCAGAAAAGCTTTAGATGGAGCTTATCCTGCCTTGGGATGAGGGCACCAAATGAGCACAGCAGGCCCCTCTCAGCCTCATCCCTGACAGCTTCAGAAAACTTCAGAAACCACAGAAATCTGAAGAACACAGTTTCTTGCTCTCCTTTATGTACAGGGCCTGAGCCAGCTGCAGGGGCAGCATGCTGAATCTCTGGAAACCTCTCAGAGGTTTGACCTGGGTGACAGAGAAGAAGATCTGCTCCAGAGTGGCAGCTGCAGCTGGCAAAGGGCATTAATGCCATGTGTGTGGGAGCAGGCGGGCAAAGTAAAAGGGAGGATCTTGAGGCATCTGCAAGGTACTGTTTCCATTAGGAGAATGAGACAGCTCCTTGACGTGGCAAGGAAAAACCAGGAGCAAAGCAAACAACGGGAGGGATTGCAGGGAAGAGGAACCCCCCACCCAAACTGCTGAAACTGGCTGCACCCCAGCAAGCTGTGCAGTTACACAGCTGCAAACTTGGAAAATGGCAGACAGCTCTGAGGAGCACCAGGATCCACTCTATGAGAAACACTGGAAACAAATACAGATCAAAGGGAAACACCAAGCTGTATACACAGCTGGGGCTGTCTTCCCCTGTTAAAAAGAGAAGGGCACGTAGGTTTTAACTGCAAGCTTTGTGTGTGCTTGCACGTAACCGTGCATCTGGGCAAACGTGCGTACTCACCCCACACTTGGCTTCCTGATATTGCCAGAGTGTAGCTAATGAATGGTATTTTCCAAGCTGGATGGAAGATTCCCACAGAGCTGGGCAAAACCTGACTGGGCAACCCACAACTCAACCCACCGCAGGGAACAAGGCCAAATAGGTAGAAATAAGACATGAGAGATACAAAACAACCTCTGTTTTAGCCTCTGATTTCTACAATAAACCTGCTGCACTGCTCCTCCTTTTAGAATGACTCATTTGAACAAGTTCATTGAGATTCTAGAAGGAGCAGAACAATTCCCATCTAAGGGCTGGGCTTTGGCCATGTGGAATTAGAATGAATTACCTGATTGTTCAGCAGGTTGTTTCTTTAAGAAGCACTGTAAAGTCTCCTGAGAGGAAAATGTGGAGGACACATTGCCCAGAACTTCCTTGGAGAGCCAAAGCAATCTCTCCTGCACAATCCAGCTCTGAGAGAAAGAGGAGAGGAACACACTGCTGTGGCACATGGAAATGCTGGTGGCCTCCTGTTGTCAGGTCCTGGAATACCCTTGGCTGACCAGGCTCTTCTTCAAGGCTAGTGACAGCCACAGTGGACTCCTCAGGACTGAGTTCACCTCTGAACCTTCCTGTTCTGTTCCTTTCCTTTCCTGGGATGCTCATAGGGAGATCTTCCCATACACAAAGAAGCAGCAAAATCAAGTCTGGCATCAACTACCTTTCCACATATCCCTCCTGATGGTTGTATGGCTTTGCCAGCCTTCACCCACATGGAAGGGTCCTTGCCCTTTTACTACAAACACACTCATTTAATCACAAGAAGATTAAATCTTCTATCCAATGTCCTCCTTTTGTTTTTGCATTATTCACTGTCCTGAACAGTAAGGAACCCTTGGCACTGCTCTCCAATGACTCAGCATAACTACAGCTCTGTAGAGACAACTAGAGAGGAGCAACAACTGCTCAAGTGAAGGAGCAAGTATTCACCCAAGAGCCATTAAAAGCTGTGCTTCTAAATGATTCAGATGCTTTTATATATTCCACCCTGGCTCAGGAACCAGACAACTCAGGGATAGCAGCCTGCACTTGACTCTGTAAGCATGACTAAATTTTGTACAGCTGCTCACTACCTACTATGATAAAAACCACACCCTTACCATAGGAACTGCTATCAGTCTGGACCATGTGTGAACCTCCTGATACCATGCTTCTATAAAAGTAACACTGAATTTCATACTCATGTCCTGTTTCCACTGTTGGCTTGATGAATAAGCTTTTCTATACCAATCCTCCTTTCCCTCAGCCCCTCCTGTGCAGAAACCCTTGAACAGACAGTTAGAAGATCACTCTGTAACTGCTACATCCCCTTCCCTGCCTCACCTTTTGTGAGCTGAACATGCTCATTTGCAAAATCTCCCATTCAC
>NC_031775.1:24215473-24425945 GCF_001522545.3 Parus major | reverse complement strand
AAAAAAAGAGAAAAAGCATTCAAGCTTTGCAAAAGCTTTTCATTTTTCCCTAAATAAGTCATGTTGCTTTATGAATGTACTCTCAAAGGTAAATAATTAACAGGCAAGAGGGACAGAAAATCTTATTACACAGCTAATGGGAAGTGATGCTCAGGCAGCAGTGTACCCATAAAGTACAGCTTCAAAGGACAGCCCCTAGGCTTCCTTAATGGAATACTGGGCTGAAAACCTGACTCATGCAGGGATCCCTCTGCATTCCTCCAGACTCAGACAAATCCAAAATCTTTATCTGAGATTCAACCTACATCTAACAGGCTCAAGTCTCTTTCACCTCTGAAAAACAGGATACTTCAATCTTGCATAGGCACAGTAAGGAACAACCACAAAGAGCACTAGGTAGAGATGATCTCTATTTTCACACAAATTCAATCTCCCAAGGACAGAAGGAACACTGGTAGATGACAACCATCTACTGCTATGTTCTGCCATGGCCCTGATGTAGCCCTGTCCATGTTATCCATTTGTTTCAATGTGAGGAGAATTCCTGACCCTTGATTGCACATTGCCTATTATTGCTTAATTGTTTCATGGTTTTCTCATGCACTGTTCAGGAGGAAACCTGTGAGGTCTGTTTGCCCACAGTTATGCAAACTACTCAGGGTGACCAGCACCACTTGCAGCCAGGCAAGAACCACAGCAATTGCAAGATGAAGCCCTTCTCTACTTTTCCAGACAAGGTTGTGAACACCTGTCACACACTTGAATTTACCATCACAGAAGCCAAAACTAGAAATTAGACCACACTGCTGCCTCCCAAAGCAGCAAATGTGCCTCCACTTTGTGTCCCTCTTCTCTTTCCTTATGGGTGAAGGTGTCATGCAGCACCTCCTGGCCCTGGCCAACACTGAAGGGACACAAGGACACTGAGAGGGACACAAGGACACTGAGAGGGACACAAGGAGTGAGCATGAAACTTTGAAGGAAGGTGGAACAGGGGAAACTTGTGTGAAGGAGAGAAAAGGCAAGCAGCTGGCCAGAGATGTGGATCAATGGAGCAAAGGACAGGGTCAATGCAAACTTGTCCCTGCTCCTTTTCTTCATCCAGGCACCAGCTGTATCCATGTTCCTGCTTCTCACCTGGCAGAGGTAACACCAGAAGACACCTGAGACCATCTCACTCTTCCCATCTTGCCTTGGAATATAAGGTTAGAGGTTATCAAAGCTGTCATACTTTGGTAAAAATGGGTCACATACAGGAAAGAGAACAAGAGCATGTTTCCTTCATTTCCTATCCCACTTCCTTTGGTTATTCCAAGTCTGCACAGGCTAAATTATTTCATGTAACAGATGTAGACCAACACATACAACTCCAACTTCTGTCCCAAGAGTACAAGGTCCTGAAATTTGTCATTAACAGGTGATCTGTCTCAAAATTATATTCCTGTTACCTCGTCTTCCCTACAACAGGAATTCCCAACTGGCTTTTAGCTAGCAATGCTTTTAGGCCCACAAGCAATCTTAGTCACTTGAACAAGAAAAGTTGTTGCATCAGGACTGCTGGCTCTCAGCACCTCAAAGAGCACCCTGGGAATAAAAAAAAAACAACAAAAAAGCAAGCCTACAAAGCCTCCAGAGATCCATTTAGGAGAGAGATGGTAAGTACAGAGCCATGACATGACTGAAAATGGAAATAGGAAAGCTGAATGCCTGACTTCCTGCTTCCTACCTGGAGCCAGAGGTCCAAGATCACTGATTACAGAGGGCATTTGCCCAATCTTTATAATTTTTTGAGGACAGCCATAAATATACAGAACTGGAGAGGGTTCAGCCTGAAAGAAAACCATGGCAATGCACCCAAGCAGAAAACTGAGGATGCAAGTTTGGGAAGAGATTCAGGAACCACAGCTGGCAAATATGCACTCCAAATCAGACTGGTGACCTCTCATTTGGTGCAGAGACCTGACTGCAGAGAATGTTTCTTTCGAAGATGGGGGCTTCCTCTCAAGTCTCCCTTCTGGGAGGCAGGACGTTGAAAGGATTCTCAACATCGGACCATTATGACAAGGCCAAGCAGATTGTGCTGACAGTTCTTGCTACAACACGGGAGAAAAAGACATCAGAAAGTGTCCCAAACACATCTAGGGCTTTGCGATAAATATCTGTTTCTGAAAAATGGCTTATAACAGTGATTTTGTTGTGCAACATTGTTGAAACAAAAACATTTTTCTTTGTGACAGTTTATCCAAAATAGCGGTATTGTTCTTTTTCGTCTTCTTTCTTCAACAGCTATTGGATTCCTAAGGGAGGTGCAGAGATCTGGGAGCAGAAAGGATGATAGATAGGAATGCATACATTCTTCACTGCATCACTTTGAATAATAAAATAAATCATATTGAAACTAGAAATTCCTATATGAGCAGTACTAAAGGACTTGCAATAAAATGTGGATCATTTTGTTTCATTCAAATCTTGGCATGGAGACTAGCTGTCCCTTTGCAGCAGCTGTACTCAGAGTTCAGAATGTTCAACAACCCAGTCACTGTAAAATCAAGCCTTTGCAGACTTTCAGTTGTAAGTGAATCAAAATGGTGCTTCTGCCCAACAGGGCACTTTAATGAGCAAGTGTGGGGGTCAGCCTTCCCCAGTTACACCAGTGACTGGTGAGTTCTCAGAGCAATGCAAAGAAATAGCAAAAGGCAGACTGACACTAAGTAATACTGGCTGAGCCTGAACATACCCAGAAAGAAAGGCTCTCTGACAGCCTTACTCCAAAAACCACCAGCTTCACCATCTCCAGGTTAAGCAGGAACAGGAACAGAGAAACATGCTGCAGCTCTGTAGAAAATTGTTAGTCCCAGCTGAAAACAGAGGCATCTGTCATCCAAACAACAGAGTTGAAGACAGCTAACTACCTCCAGCTCTTGTTCCACACTGGCCTTGGAGACAGCAGAGTTTAGCTACAGTTCCCACAAGGAGCAGTGCATGCTCTGACCTTTGGATGTGTCAAAGAAAGATGCATGCTCAGCTGTGTTGGACACGGTCTGACTGCTGCAAGGAACACCACAGGTTCCAAGTTTTATTAATGAGGAAAACAATATGTACTGTCAACGTTTGCGACATGAAGTTAGCATGAAAACAAAGCCCACTCCAGAGAACAAATGAAATTTACTGGATTAGTTTCTTGTTCCAGCTCTCCTGATAAATAGCACTGAACTCAACACCACATTGATTAGTTGGTTCAAGACAAACACTGATCAGATTGCCTTGGCAAGTATATATAGCACTACAAAAGCACAATCATCCTTGTCTATTCAGAGTAGCAAGGATTCACCATACTTTCATTTCCCTTCCCCCTATCTTTCCCAGCCTAGACAGATTGTCTGCACTGTTTCAAAGCCCTACATTAAATGCTCTTCCTAAGAGACACTCAAAGCCCTTGTTTTAATGAAACAGAACCAAATGGTGCAAATGCTGCAGAGTCTCAGAAGGCCCCTGTGTTTCAGTGCAAGCTGACCTAGGTCATGGTTCTCTCCTCAACATTCAGTAGGGTGTTTTCTTTATCTTATCCACTACCTCAGATAGGCACCCGAGCACAACAGTCAGCTCTGGGTGAGAAACCGCCTTGGAGAACCACTCTGCAATAAACAGTCTCTCACGTCAAAGAAAGAGTGGGTGAAGATGGGGGATTCTGGTAAGAGTCAAGCTAAAAACCACAGTACTTGGTCCTTGCTATGTGTTTGTCTTCTTTGCTTCCGATCATCTCAAAAGATAACAGAGAAAGGATGTTACACCACTTCACTCTGTGCTTTTACACGAAGCAAACTTTCAGCAACTTGGTTTAGAAGTTTGTCTCCTTTAGACTTTTTCCTTTTTCTTTCTAAATGATGTATTTTTGCAGAGCTACAAATTCTGCAAGATCTTCAGAAAATTCTATTTTCAGTGATCCTGAGGTCTCTTTACCTCCTTGAATCCATCTTTTGTTTGAATTGAATTATTGTTACCGTAAGAAAAATATGCTCTCATAACTCATTCTTCACCCAATTACTCAGCTTTGTTTTCCTTCCTTCTGCTGTATTACAAAGCAATCACCATCAAAACCTAATAGAACAATGTATGATATACAGAAAAATGCTGGTGTTTTTCTTTGTTTTTTATTTTTTAAATCTGATCAATAGCATTACAAAACTCTTTCTTGCTCTGTCAGGAAACATAACTTTTATGACAGACCACTGTGGTGGTCTACCAGAACTGCCACTTCACAGAGCAGCAGGAAGTCACCTCAGAGCTGTGTGTCTGCCCTTAATACCACACTGACCACATCCTCCTAACACTGGCATGTGTCTAAAATGTTCACAGACAACAGCTAACACCACTATCTGTACAACATACAACATTTACCTTTAGCCTGAATTTAATTTGTTGTCCTTTCTGAGAAAATATTACACTTGCAAAGTTCATCTTTCAGTCACACACTTTATCTTGTTTTCTTTCAGAAAATGGTGAAGTGTTGCTTACACATCAGGTTTTTTGGTAGGTGTGTTAAAGGACTAAAAAGTATAATTTTAGTTATGTATTGCAGCAGATGAGAAGAATGCTGGTTTCTTGTTTAAACGCAAGCTATGACTCATCCTGAGCAGAGATAAACTGAAACACATACCCATTAGATAAAATTTTTCAGTGTGAGGATTAATGACAGATAATAAGTATAAATTAACTTTAATCTTTTACAACAAATGAAGTCCCTTATATAAATGTCACTGCAATCTTTTCAAATAAAAAAAAACCCAAATCAAAGCCAGAAGAGGAGTCATTTAAATATTACAGCTAGTTTTTGGTACCAAATCAAACAGCTCCTTAGCAGAACCAGTGGAGTTTCTGGAGCAAAGTATTTTCAAGCAGTAGACCTTAAAAATTGTTTTAATATTTTAAAATATATTTTTATGGGGTTTTCTACATTAAAGGGGTATATATTAAAACATCATTGGCTTTGCAATACTTAGTCCAAGCTAAATCACATATTCAAAAAGAAAAAGAGCATTTTGTTTTACTAATACTCTCTTGCTACTGCTTGAAACAAACCCTCTGTAATTGTTGAATGGGTTAAACCAAAATTTAACTGAACATAAGAAGACTGCTGTTCACAGACAAGAAGGGAAAAAAACAGAGTCAGAGACCTAATAGTGGACAATTTTGAAAATTATAGTGTGTGTCAATAATAGAGATAACAGTGAGATTCAGAAGGAATAATCTCAAATAATAGGGGAAATGAGCACCTGTCAGCCACAAAGCCATTAGTATCAGGGCTTTTATATTTGCAACAGTTAAGTCTGGAGACACTGACAAACTTAACAACACAGCAAATAAAACATGGAGCTGGAGAACACAGGAAGCAATCCCCCTCACTCAGAAAACACTGCTGTAGAGTTTGAAAATAAATGCTTCCAGTATGAAACTCACTGCCCAAATCACTGGTAATGAACACTGCAAACACAGCAAAGGCACCACAGTGTCTAGCTGGGTTTGCAGATGTGGGTAGCTGATCAAGCTATAACATCTTAATCAAGGGACAGACGATCCCAAACCAGGAACATCAGATTTCTGATCAAAGTTCCCAGATATTGGAGTTCGCCTGTACAGAACAACCAATGTGATCATATGTGTGCCCTTCCCAGAAGGATGAAAACCAAAGGCTTGTAAAACCATGTCTGAGACAGACCTGGAATACAGTGCCCCGGAATGGGAAGCCCTGGAGGAAAGACCTTGCTGAGAAGGCTGATGGTTAGGAATCTTCAGCCTGGAGCAGGAGGGGACTAAGGAGAATAACAGACAAAAGGAGAGGAAGAGAGAGATATTATACCAGCGGAGAATGGAAGGACAAATTCTGCAGCAATCAAACACCTTGTCAATATTCAGGAACAGGTGACATAAGAGGAAGCTCATGCAATAACACTCCTGTCATGAGTAACACTTCTTGACATGCTAGTCAATAGTCAATCCTTATGGTATCCCCACCTCAGATAATATTACTGTCCTCAGCTAAAGACAGGGAGTCAAGGCAGAAACTTCCTCAACTCACATAGACAACTGGTACTCAGCACATCCCAACCCCATCAGTCCATAGCTGTCCTTAGCTGGACAGTAAGTACGCAACACTGGCTGCTAAGATATCACCCACACGGAATTTGAAGTTTTTCCACCTGCCTTCAGGCTAGAAGATGATCACATATTCATGCAAACTTGGCCAATGTGATAGGACCAGCCTGGTACAGGGAAAGATGGAGACAGCTCTGCTCTAAAGCTGTACTGAGTGCAAGCAGCATTTGCAGTAACAATTAGATATGCAAATAAGCACATTGAAGATTAGTAACGGTTTACTGTTGTCATGGAGAAAATAGCACCTTCAGTTCTGGGTCAGACCCAAGGACTACATTTTCTTCCCCTCATTGGTAAACAGAACTGGAGAGAGCATGGGAAAACCCAGGAGCCAACACTCCTCAGCACAGCTCTGCCTGTGACTGGAGAGGCTGAAGCTCAGGGAGCAATATAACCCGAATAAAAACCCTCACTGCATCAACTCAGAGAGACAAGACCATGGCAACTCTGTAGATACTCAAAAATACCATGAGGTAGAAGCACAGGCTGGAAGAAAACACCCACACCATGCAAAGACCAAGCTGCTTCCCAGCATTGCTGCTGCTAGGGGGAGGCAGATGTGGGGGAAACTGAGGGCAACACAATTCATGAAGTACTCAGCTCCAATTCTCTTGAAGCCACATGGGAAGATCTTGTCTGAATGAAAATACACACTTGGCTCAAAGCCTCTGTGTGTCTTTGGCCATTCTCACAGTCCTCCCATCCCTTGTTATATGATGGCTAAGAGAGAAGAGGCAATCAGCCTATTTAGACTCAGCTTTCCTTCCCACCCTGGGGGTTTCTTCATAGGAGCAGCTGGCCAGAGCACTGCCTTTGTTACAGCAGCCACAAAAAGCACAGACACCCACCCTCAGCCCCCCTAAAATCCCACAGAAGAGCCAAGATAAGTTTATAATGGAAACCCTGACACAACCTTAACTATAGCATCCTGAATGGAAGGCGATAATCTGATCTGTGTGTGAACTAGCTCCCCTTGTCTCAATGGTATTTGTCTTACTTTAACTCCTGTTACAAAATGGTTGAGTCACATAGCAGAGCCAGCCAAGTAACAAAACTGCAGGGCTTGCTAAAACATCAGATTCAAGAATAAACAGGTGCAATCCTAGAGCAGGTTAGAAGAGTCTCCGCAGGAGTGCCACAGTAGCCAGACCTCCGAGCCTCTGGACAATGATATTCTCTTCTGTGCTACAGAGACTATCACAGCCCAGTGCAGGAGTGGGGGGAGAGGGTGCAGAGCACAGGGCTCTGCCCTTCAGATCATGGTAACACATAGTACCCAGCGCCCAAGAAACCTGATCCCGTAGCAACCTCATGTATGGAAAGGGCCCCAATCAGATTTCACTGTGTCAGGAGAAGAACAGTATTTACTCTGCATACAGATTAGTCACAAAACTGGGTCACTTCTTGCCTTTTCAGAGAGAGGGAAAAAAAACCCAACCAAAAACAAAGCTGCTTTTTCAGATCTTTTTGTGTCTTCCCCCCAACTTTTAAAACTCTATGATGCAGTGTGGTCACTCACAGCTGTCTAAGCTGATCAAACAGCACCTGCATGGGTAAGGTCAAAGCACATTACACTCACTAGGCCTACATTTTTTAGAATCCAGCTCATTAGCTACTTACCGGTTCTTTTCTAGTTCGTTGTGCGTAGACCTGGAAGATAAAAAAAAAAAATTTGGATTAGCCACCTTTGATCTCTGAGCACTAAAGTTCAACTGCTGCAAGCTGTACACATCCCCCCACTGGCACATCACAGTGCAAAGCCGACCAACTACATACATTAAAATCTGTAACCTCATTCTCCTTGCTGGCAAGATGTTCCTTCCCTCCAGTGCAAAAGCTGGTACCCTTATTGCTAAAGGAAATATTCTCTAGAGACTTAAATGCAGACAAAATCCCAAAGAGAGCAATGATTAGAACAAGGGATCAGAGTCTGCCACCTCCAGACTTCTGGTACTGCCACCAACCTAGTACAGGACTGAAGTTGTTCCTGTGCACTTTAGTTTCTTCATTCACCCTATAAAAATATCAGTATCATCTGCTAACACAGGAGCTCATGGAGCACTAATTTGTGCATCAAAGACAGGAGAACCTTCCTTCCAGCAGACCTGGCTCTGTGGGGACAGTCTCTGGAGCCCTTCAGCCATCACATGCCAGATTTAGCCAATTTAGCAGCAGCAGACATGGCCAGCATCTGGGCACAAAATAGGATGGCCAGTACTGCCGTGTTTGCAGACATTGACACTGTGTTGCACATTTAGGATGCCTGGAAACCCCCTGGGGATGGGAACAGCACTGCCACAACACCAGCATGCAGTGAAGTGACCCATAAAGTGACACTGTGACACTTGACAAAGGAGGGAGCTTTGTCTTTATACCTGCCCACCACATCAAGCACACTGCCAGCATTCCTTAATTTAGAGCTTTGCAGCTTGAAAATGAAACCAACTAGAAACAAAGGGGAAACAGGCAAGCTCATTCTCCTTGCCTCTGTGATCATAGAATAAGTGGCTAAAAAAGTTTAAATCCATTCAGGATTTCTATCTAACCCAGGTAAGGTTGTTGAGGATTATTTAAAAGGATAGCCATTTGTCCAACATTTCTCTTTAACAGAAGGTCACCTTAAAATAAGAGTAAAAAGAACCCAAGAGCTTAATAAAAAGGATCTATTTTCTCTAATTTGGCATCACATTTCTTCCGGAGCTCTGAGAAGATTATCCTCTATCCCCCATCTGGAGAATCCCACAGAGAATTCTACAATTAGAGAACTGAATGGAGGATGTGCTCCAAGGGAAACCCTGTCATAATTAAATGCTTCTCCAAAAAAAGGAAGGAGGAGCACCTAACAGGTGTTAGAACCTCATTGAAAATGATGAATAAACTGTGGATGTCTGCAAAAAACAAGGTAAATGAGTCTTAGCTGACCATGGCTGAGAGCAGAGGAAAAACAGAATGTTACCATATACCTGTGCAATCTACCCTGCTCATTATGGGATACCCTAAAGGCAAGGCACGCTATAGTCAAACACCTCATGTTGAGAAGACTCCTCAATTCCCTCCCAAAAGAAGTGGATGCCTTCACCCTGGTTCCCAGGAATCAGAAATGTCAACATAATATTTAGTCCAGAAAACCTCACAAACCCACATGCCTCCCCTCACACTCCCAAGTCTAAACCAGCAAAATCCGTTTGTCCAGGCAACTTGAACCCAAATGAACTCATCAGGACTGAGCTGAGACCCATTAGAACCACTGCACATATGTAGTTTGAAACATGCTTATTGTTCTTTTTTACTGTATGGTCTTGCAGGAGACTGTGCACTCTTCTTGGCTACGACATTAGCAGTTATAAGGCCAAAGATATGCAATGGCTTGAATTCCTATATTATATCGAGCCAATTACCAAGGCCAGAACTGAGAGAACAAAGTTTGGCCCACTGCTGTGAACAAAATTAAAACAGCAGGTTCTCCTTATTCCTCTCTCACAGGAGACTCTTTATTACCTATCTGCCTTCTGATGAACAAGACAACTGAGAGAGGTCACAGGCTTTTCACCAAGTCAGGAAATATTCGCTGTGACTTTTAACCATGTCTGTGGCAGGGAAAAAAAAGCAACCCCCCCAACACCTTCCCACTGAAGCTGAATGTAAACAAAAGAATCTCAGCAGCATTTAATGAATCCTACAGGGAGGCTTCTTCTCTTACCTGCCTATGTTTTGCTTAGTCTCATTGGGGACCATTTGGAAAAGTTTTAATTTTTTATTTCACCCAAATTTAGGAAAAAAGTCCAGCACTGCTCCCCACTATCACCATTCATTAACTCATATTTTCTGCAACAGTTTCCTTTTGCTTGGACAATACATAAAGGAAAAAAAAAAACCTCTCTCTTCTATTTATGATTAATTTCATTTTCTATAGCTCCTAATCTAAAGACTAGTTTTTACCCCTCATCTTTGGGCTGCAAGTGTTACTAAGATTTATTTGGAGTCAAACAAGGAAGTGCTGTCAGTGAAGTGGAAAAATTGGAGGAACCTCTACTGATACAACTAGAAAAAGAAGTACAGAAACAAATGTAACTGGATCTCTTTAAGTGAGCTGGTCTTATCATCCACTGAGAACTCAGAGACTATCAGCAGACTGAAATCAAGGCCTCATCCTTGTGCACCATCACCGGCTTTTTGATGGGTACAGCATGAACATCACAGCCGAAAACTATTGCCAAAACTTGGGGAACACTCTGCTTGTACAACAGCAAGTAACCAGTGTACTCAGAGTGACACCGCTGTGCTGCTGCTGACAGCCACAGCCTCTGTCACCCACTGAAACAAGGACACTGCTGCTGAGCATGGACCACCAACAAGGGGAATTCACATCCCTGCTGTCAGGTGGGCAGGGCAAGCAGAACCTGCAAAGCTGAAACCAGAGCCAGGCGGGTATGAACACATTCAGAGGGGAAAACAAAAGACCAAGCACATGTACTGGCACTGCTCAAAATGTCAGCTGTAATTTAAAAGTAGCTCAAACACTAGCCGTCTGCAGGGTCCTCATTTAAGAGTCAGGTTTCTATAGCTGGTTCTTTAACAGTCAATTTAAAACACCCAAACTGATAACTACTCCTAAAAACTGAAGAAATGTTATTAAGGAGGAGGACCCTGCTCACTGCATTTTGAAAACAGCTTGGAAAAAGATCAAGAATGAGTTTCAGAAGCTTAAGATAAAGGAGCCAAGCAAACAACAACAAAAATAGCAGAGCAGTCCCTGTCAAGATTTTAAGTGACAAAAAGTTGAAAGAGGACAAACTCAAGTTATCCCAATTTACCCCAAATACCTGAAACTGCATCCAAAATAGGAAGAAAGAGGGGAACAGAAATTGTCAGTCATTCTAATTTAAGGTCAAATGCAACAACCTTTTTGTGCTGGTTACAGTGATACTGCCTGCAACCCTGCTATCCAACACAGTAACAAGATGTTGCTGAAACATTAAGCTACACTGAAGTCCCCCAGTAAATGAAAAACTTTAATTAATTTGGGACTTTACGCCATTTTCTTTATTTAAATAAAATCTCTTCTACCAGGGCAGAGGCAGACAAACTTAGACCAGGCACAGGTAAGGCAACATAACTAACTGCAGAAAGGAAACAAGCTCTCAAAAGCACTGAATTCATTTGTCATTGGGGTTTTTACTGTAATTAAAATCAAAGCTGCCATATGACATTAAACACAGCTGACCTTTTTTTATTGATAAATGGGCCAATACATGCATTTGCAGAACATCTGCATTTTGGTTTGGGTTCTCAGTGAGGTAACTATTTTCTATTGAGGAAACCATAGCCCTCGAGAGCCTGTCCTACGTAATACACAGATGGCATTTAGACCCAATGATCCTGTCATCTCTCTTGAACCTGATAATCTTCCTGCCTGTATTTGGCATCAGCTCCTGGCTCCAGAGGAGTCCAGGACTCCAAGAGCTCCGTCTGCACCACAACAGATAGACTGTTGTTTCAGGAGGTGCTGCTGGCCATAACTAAGGGCCCTCTTCCAGTACATCCTTAATGCCTACACAGATCCAGGGCTTCTCCTCCAAATTCACTCACCCCACTCAGATTTATCAAGAGTTTAATAATGAAATAAATATCCCACCATTTGTGGGATATTTGTGAAAATTAGGGTACAGTTACCTGCATTATGTTTAGCAAAACAAGAACATTCATCTGCAGACCAGGCAGCTGCCTTTCTGTCTTACTTCTCTCAGGTTTCAGCTACTTTTCCTGCTTATGCATCATCACATGACATACAAGCTCATTCTTCTTCATCTCACAGACCCTTCCCACCTTCTGGCTCTGCTGACACCCATTCACTGGGCCACTAAATTCCCCTGCAGGAAATGTCTTCTGTTCCCCAAGCCAAGAATAACCAACCCTTCTGAAACCAGTGCACTACATTACTGCTCTCTTTTATGCAAGTTCTTCCTCAAAAATGACAAAATAAAATAATAGAAAAGAAGGGTGATCAACAGCTTTTTTACATTTTAAATCCATCTATGTCCACAAAACAGAACTTAGTGGCTGAAGACCCCCAGTGTTTTGCCAGGGCTCCAAGTGGATCAACACCATAGTAGCTTATGAAGCCAGTGCAGAAGCAAGCCTGGGAAGCCCACAAAGAACCTTCACCAGCAGCAGCACATGAGGCTTCCATCCCAATGGCAAGACAAATGAAAGCTGCACAAGAGTTAACTCTTCCTGCCCAGATAGAGATGCTCAAGGGCTCTTTCTAAGTGAGCTGTGAGCATACCTTACCTCTGGGAGGCCCAGAAGTCTGGTCCTCAGAGAGCTGCAGGGGAGCCTTGGGAACATAGCAACTTATGGTACTCAGCACTGCCATGAGCTCCTACAGTGAGGAGAAGCAAGATGCAGCTGAACAGAAGATGGCACAGCCGGAGAAGGAGTCCTTCTGCTGCCACCCTTATGCCCTTAGCAAGTAGCAGCCTCAAGTCTAACAAGAACATCACCTCAGCCTTGCATATCAGCAAATCTAACAAAACATTTCCTTCCAAGCAATACCAGAGACAAAAGTTATCTTAAGCCATTACTACCTCATGATCCCCTACACTGTCTGGCCTTGAGATCCAGGGTAAATTCTTCTCCACGAGGAGTTGAGGTGAGGGGATGGAACAGACTGTTTCACCTTCTCACTGACGTCAATGGAGATGCACCAGATTAACCTGGCCCCAAACTCTGGCTAGTTTTTCTGTCGCTCTTAGATGGACACGGTATCAGATTCCTCCTAAGGCTCTGATCAAAGCTGTTTTCCCAGGATCAAGCCAGACTCTTTCCAAAGTTCACATTCTCCGTCTCCAACAGAGAAGGGAACGCAGCCGTACTGGCATCTGTTCATGTTTGTTCATCTTTGGAAAAGGAGAAATGGCCCCACGGTCTGTTTTCAGCTCAAAGAGTGGAAGAGAGCTCTTACATGTGGTTCACAACTGTAGAAAGTCTCCTACCCCTGGGTTTCTACACAGTATTGGGAAAGTCTCCTGCAAGACTCAGTCGAAACAACTTTTAAAAGTATACTGCATACTTTCCTTAAAGAAGTAAATGTATTCAAAGTCACCTACAGTATTTACACAGCCTCTCTAAATTTGGTACTTGCTCCCCATAACCATTATTCCTGTTTGCAACATTTCAAAATTAAGTCTTCCATAGTACTTTTTATGCAGGGGGACACCACCAACACAGAGAAATTAGAAATAATTTTCCCAAGGTCACACAAGAAACCTGTAGCAGAGCAGGGTACTTAATTTGGGTTCCCTGAACCCCAGGATAAGGTAGCTGTTCTCAGGCATCCCAGAGACAGCTAACATGAACACTTGTGCCATCTGACTCTTGGGTCAAATACCCCCAAAAAATCATGTAACCATTGCAAAGTGTAAGTGGGAAAGTGAGAAAAAACAACAACCCAAACCTAAACCAGCCTTGATGTCTTGCCCACTGTCTGCCAAGCAGGCTAACCTGATGCTCAACCACCACTGTACAAAGTGCCAGAAAACAATCTAAACTGGGAGCCAACAACAAAGCAGCATTTATTTACTGGTAAAACTTAACCAGCAGACATATCAGACATAACCCTCAGCTGGGGAAGCAACATTGTTCTGTTGGTGCATGTTCTGCTTTTTCAGCACATGGGAGAAAAGAGTAGGAAGACAGCTCCTCCTTGCTGAGTGAGAGTTTATCCCAGTTCCAGAGCTGAGCTCCCCCAAATCAGACTAACATCCTAATAAGCAGCACAAGGTGGCACTCTGCAGGGAAAGGTTTTCCAAGCCAGGATATGTAACAGCAGGAATGTTGTCTGCATTCAGTGCTGCAGTCTGGGGCCAGTAAAGAAGTCCCCAGCTGGCTTCCCTCCCCACTGTGCAGGCTGGGAGCAAGTGTGCTGGTGTGGGCTTTTTGCTGCACCACCTGAGACCCTACATGCTCATCCTAGCCCCAAATGCTAGGAGAAAACTGTCCTCATGCAGGGCCCTGCACGGCCAAGAGGAACTGGGTTTGCTGAACAAGCAGCTATTCAATATTTTGTTTTCTCTTCATTGTTCAACGTGTGGCCTCAAGCCAAGCCCTGCTCTGAATACAGAACTGGTGCTTTCCTTACAGCTTTTCGACAGGCTCACTGAGAGCAGTGGCTGGGCAGTTCAAAAGCACATTTATTGTCATGCATCCTCACTTTCCAAACTGGAAGAAACAGAGAAATCAGAATTGCATCTTCATGTACCTCTGAGCACTATGGTGAAGACCCCCAAGGACCTGGTTTTCTGGGCCACTTTACATGTTCTAAACACAAGTCCTGCTGGTGCCCCCTCTGGCTGTGCACCACCAGCACTTCCACAGTCCAGATCTCAGGCTCCTATCTTGGAAATGATCAGTGTGAGGAATAGACAGTTTGGGTTCTCCCATAACAAGCTGGCCCTGAAAGGAGCTTGCTGACTGGACACCGGGCAGCTAACAGCTTCTACACAGCAGCCAAGAGTGAAGCAAGTTCTCTAAAGTGGTATTCATTGTTCCATTTGTCTGCTTTCTAACTTCTGCCACAAGTGAGCAAAAGTCCTACAGAAACCACTTCCTTCTCTTCCCAGCCCACAGCTAACCACGTCAAAAGGGGCTGGTACACACAGATCAGAGACAAAGGCTGATGTAAGCTCACTTGGTGAAGTACCTTAGCCATTTCAGCAGAGAAACCCTATTCCATTCCCCTTAGACATGCAGCAGACAGTATCTTCTGTAACAGTTTGGAACTTGGACAATTCAGGTAGATTCTCACATCAGGAAAAATAATATTTTTGCCTTTACCAAGGCAAAATTTCTGTCTGTGATCCATGGTGCAAGGGAGTTTGAGCTTCTTGTAAACAGATTATAGCTTTTTTTTTTTTTTTTAACTACATTGAGAAAATTGTGTATTTCATCTCCTGCTGAAGAAAAATGTCACCATGGCACTTCCAAGCTCTCCCATGAACAAGGAAGAGCATGACAAGGAATGAGAACAGAAAAATACAAATACTTCTTTATGTGGTTCCTGTCCTGCTGACTTCCAGCAGGATATGTGAGTCTCACTACCTCACGACTTGTCCCTTCCAAGGCCACATCAGAACCAGTATCCCAGTTCCTGGTACCTGCATTGCAGTGGTTCACAGAAAAAGAATAAAGACACAGGAGGCAGTTTTCAAATCTACCTAGAAAACTTAGGAGCTTAATTCTCATCTTCTTTCAAACAGTTACAAGCTCCAAAACATCTATACTGCTTCCAGAAAACAGGATTAGAAAAGTGTGTGCATTACCCCAACGTACAGATGGTGGGAACCATATAATGTGCAGATGGTAGGACCCATGTAGGTCATCTGACGTGCCCAGATCGTGCAGCCTTTCGGCAGCAGACTCAGGAAATGATCCAAGGGCCCAGCATGCCAGGCCCTTGCCCTATACCATGCTTCTTCCCACACATAACATTACCCTTTTGAGGAAGATGGTCATTTCCAGAAATAGCCTAGGCAGTGTCCTCTACAGTGCAGCAGTCTGTTTGGGGAACATGTACTTCTCTGCAAACACGCATCTTCTGCCCTCAAGAAACTGCCTTCAGATGCACTGGGGAAAATGAGGCTTTTTAAGTAAACACCACCTGACTGAACTGCGCTTTGTTTGAAAAGAAACTGATGGCATTTGTATGGCTGTGGGCCAGGCCAGACTTCCTTCACTTCTATTTAGGCTTGTTAGTTATTTCTCATGTTACAACTATACTGCTGCAATACTGTGCCTGGAGATGAAGTCAGGGGAAGTACACTTTAAAACAGGAAAATAAATTGACACTACTGTTAGCTACATGTTCTACTAGGGAAACTGAGGCACAAAGACTCCACAGGCTGTAAGAAAATCAGGAAGAGAACCCAGTTGTCCTTATGTCTGGGACTGTATTCTCTTAACAGGGACACACTCACCCAGCATTTGGGAGATCCATGGAAAAGAAAGGCTGAGAAAAATTCGATTTCCTCTGTTCTTACAGTTCTGGCCCACAAGCAGCACCAACTAACATGAAGGCTGCAAGGTGGCTACCTCCCACAGCTCCCAGATGGCCAGGCTGCTTGTGAAGCAGTTCATGAACTGCTGCACTTTGTAGCCTCACTGTTGAAAGCAAACCAGAACCGGTACCATGTTACCTTACCATGCCTAAATGCTGCTTCAGTGCTGCCCAGGCACCTGGGCAATGACCACTGGAGCAGCAGTCCCAACAGCAATCCCAATGTCATCTGTCCTTTTCCACAACTTCTCCCTTCTTGATGGTGGAACAGATGGTAGGAGATAAATGAGAAACTTTCAGAAAATAATCGACTATTTTATGGAGAGGAACTTTAATCAAAACTGAGGCAAAAGAATTGCTCTCAGTCCACATGCCTGTCACAGAGCAAGCAGCAAAGTATAAACAAGTAATTAAGATACTATTGGAAATCATCTAAGGCTACTTCAAACTGGATTCATAAAGCAGCAGAACTGAAGTGAAATCACTTTCATATCAGAGAATGAAAGGACTGAAAGTACAGTAGGAACACAGAAAAGAGAGATGGGAATATATCCAGCAAGATGGAAAAAGCAGGCCTGTTCTCTCTGAGCTAATCAACAAGGCAGTGTCTCATAGAGAAGAGATCCAGGCAAAGGCCAGCCAAGTGCACAGCCCCAGAGACCCACAGCCTCTGATCAAGAGAGCCCAAAATAAGTCAACAAAAACAAATCCTATCTTTGTTGGTTCAAAGAAGGTAGGGAGTAAGAGCCAACACTCTCAGGAGGAGAACAAATAGCAGCCAGTCTTTGAATTTGGGCAGAAGTTTGTCAGAAGGGATCAGGAGATGATGAACAGCAGGAACTCCAACAAGCAAGACAATTAACTCAGCAGCAGGACATTGACCAGTCTGTTTGGGTCAGAAATAGAAATGGATTTGAAAGCTCAATCAGGAGCGAGAAGGGAAAAAGTCAGTCTTACCTACAAACAGGGGAGCAGATGGAGACAACACTACAGGTGACAACCAATTCACTGCTGAGCACAGCACCAGGTCAGGTTAAACAAAAGCATGAAGATAAATCCCTGCATGTGTTGTGGATGAAGCATTACACAGAAAAGATATAAAAAGGGTACAAGTGTGCTGAGATGGGAAAAAAATCAAAACAACTGACAAGGAATACACAATAAACCAGAGAATTGCCTGTACACCAAATTCGATGCAAAGAGAAAACAAGACAATTGCGGGAACAGTTGACCAGATTTGGCCCAAATACCATCCCCACCACCCCAGTACACCATATTTCTCTAGGGGCTGGGTCTAACAAGCTTCACATTTCAAAAGACCCTGAGAACATAAGAACCAAAATGTGAAATTTCCTGTCATCACACCAGCACTGTGATCAGTGATGCAAATCAGCCCAAAGCAGCTGCAGCACAGCACTAACTGGGCAGTGCTGCAACACGAACAGCATGAGCCCTAACTCCCACTGCTGCAAAACAGCACAGTCCTGAAGAGGATTCCCCCAAATCTGGGAGGACAAAGGGATCATGAGCCTTCAGCCACACACAGTGATACTTCACAGCAGACAGATGCTGCAGCAGAGAATTACAGCTCAGTTGCAGATAACATCAACAACTGGGCCTACTTCTAGTTTACACAAAGGCCTCTTTGCACAACATGGATTGTCTAAAGAGAACACAAATTACATTTTACAACTACTGAAAGTACAAAGTATAAATTGAGCCTAGATTTGTAGGTTTCTGCATAGACTCCTTGCCACCCAGATATGCCTATATTCAGCTATATTGCTAATACACAAAGGAAAACAGGAACTGCAGCTCTGCAGGATCTTCTTCCTTGGAGGGTTGTAAAATAAACAGGGTGACAAAGAGGAACACAGTCGGTTCACCCATGGAAATTGCTACATCAGCTCTTGCACTTTTGGAGGCCTCATTCCTCACCAGGGAGTGGGATTTATGCTTCTCATGCCATTTACTGGGTTCACCCCACTTTCTGTGTTTTCCCTGGTAACCTGCCAGTTGTACTGCAAAGCCAAGCACCACTGAGAAGACACTGTATACAAAACCTCACCTACATGGGATACTTTTTGTTTTCCAAATCATGACAGGATCTCACACAATGTAGTGCTGGCAGGTTCAGAAACTCCAGCATCACTGGGAGTTGCTTATCTACACTTGCAGATTGCACTGGGGCAAATTACATTGAATGGGCAGAGGAGATGTGCTGAGGCTGAACAGAGTTACGTGAGTGCAGTCCTACCTGCCAGCTTTCTCTGAGCACCTGTATGCCAGTATAAACCTACAAAGACAGTAGGATTTGAATATGGGGTGATTTGCTTCTTGTGCATTGACCACCAATCCAGTTTCCCAGCCCAATACTTATATTGCATTATGCTTTCTAAAAAAGAACTCATGCACATACCTCACTATACTCAATATTAGTGGCCAGCCTCCCTCAACACCTCTAAGAGAAAAACAATCCTGAACAGCTCAGCTTTGTTCAGCTTCCCTTTCTTGAAAAATTAATCAGCATATTCAGGTATACCCTCTACTGGTAGACAAGATCCTGTCTCCAAGTACTTCCAGACAAAGTGTCAACAGCAAGATGAAGATTCCAGATACTAATCATACTGCTTGTAGATTATCAAAATGAAGTATAACTCAAAACATGGCACAGCAGATCTCACACGTTCTGTTTTACACGTGTGGATTTGTACTCTATGAAGCAAAGCCAGGTCCTGAGCCATGAACAGTGCTTCACTACAAGGCTTGAGGCAGAAAGCAGCCTCTATCACCCCCATATTACACAAGGGCCAGATTCTAACCCACCTACACACAGCAAGTCAAAACTCAACTCCCACTAGCTGTGGAGAGAGGTGTGATCCAGTGCAAGAGGATGAAAAAGAAACCCAAAAAACATCACAAGCAAATAAACAAAGTATCATCCAGAAACAAGTAACTGGTAGAGCCTAGGAAGCAGGAAAGCTGTGGACAGAAAGTCTCAGAGACCAGGTCTCTGGGACATGAAGACAGGGGTAGGGGCTTTGTGCAGAAAAATAGATCAACAAGAGTTGACACAGCAATTTGCTCTTTCAGGAATTCCTTACACAAGACAGGCAAACCATTCAGCCACCTGCATACCCTCTCTCCCAATAAAATCATAATTACAGCACTATCCTAACTCCAGAGGCTCTGGGAAGGAGTGAAAATTGCCAGAACTCAGTCAGCAGCACGATGTGGGGGGCAGAGGGTGGAAGCCTCCTTTGACAGAAAACATATAATATATTAAAACTGCAGTGTTCACCAACCCCCCTACTCCTCCCCTGCACAGTGAGGTACAGCGGCACTGTGGTAAATCATTTTTCTTGTGCACCAGACACCCAAGGCTGACTTGCAGATTCACCTGCAGCCACATCCTTTTGAGCTTCTGCACCCATGTTTCTGAACCTGTGCCACATGAAGCCATCACCTAAGGCACATGGAAAACCTAATGCACACCTACACACCCCTCCCAGTCCCTGCTCTGGGCCACCATGAGCAAACCAAGCTTAAAGCCAAGAATACCTGGGGGTTTCAGCAGTACAGTCTCCATATGGACCCTCAAGAGAGAGTTTCAAAGGCTATGAGAGCAAAGGCCTACAGAGAAGATCCAGCACGAAACCAAGTGATGGGATTTAGAAGTGTGAAAAAAAGTTTCATATGGGTAGATGAGAGTGCAATGACAGAGAAAATGAGGAGCTGCACCAGTAGAACAGCCAGAAGGGCAAAGAAACCCAGACACCCAGATTTCCAAGATAACATGTCCAAAATGCCTTACCATACTCATCACAGCTGCTGACTCCAAGCTCTGTAAGCAACTTGCTACCGGACTGTAGGTGTCTGAAAGGCCCTTGGGAAGCAGTCCCAGACACAAGGGAGGTTAACGGGAAGAGAGGAAAATGAAAGGAAAAAGAAACTGGACAGAGATCAAATCCTCCCCCATGGAACTGAGCAATAGATTCTCTGAGAGCCTTTAACAACATGGGCCTCCTGGGAGAGCTGAGGTCTCCCAGTGCTGCTGGGAGGATGCTTGGTATTTCCCCAGGATTAGACCGAAAAACGACAGGCTTTCTACATGCCTGAGAGCCTAAATAAAAACAAAACATAAATGACAATCTAATATTGTAACGTATTTTCAGATTTTGTGGTAAATCTTAACTTCATTAAGCTGATGGTATTACTGGGGGAAAAAATAATTTAGCAGCCCTACTGTTTATTTTATTTCCTGCTGACACAATTATTTAAATTGATTAAAAAGTCTTCTCAATTATTTTCCAAAATGTATAAATATTAAACAAGGCTAATCCTAACTAACTATAATGAACCTTTCAAACAATTGGGTCTATTAGAAGTGCACATGTAGGGTTCATGAGAACAGTTTCCATTGTGTGCAAGTTAATGTACCCACAGAACTGCACTCCCAGCACAGACTACTTCACTTCTCTAAGAACTTTTTAAAACTCAGGTTCTGCCCCAGAAACATCTTCTGAAGAAAGTAACACTAAATAAGTGATACCACATGCTGTAACAAACCTCTGCTCAATTTTCATCCCATTCCAAAAAACTAAACATTCTTTTGTCAAGAGCAAATTTAAGGAGGCAATATTCAATTCAAAAGTAACACATGTTGACTAATTTGGGTTTTTAATTTGCTTGGGTTTCTGCTTTTATCTACATGTTAAGTAGGATTCTTGTCTATTATAAAGACCAGGTAACAATGACTGTGATTCTCCACTTATTTTCTGCAGGTGGATAATATTCTATACCAAAATATCTGTGCTAAAGCAAAACTGTATTTTTAAACACGTTCATGTTTTATCTCAAACTCACTAGGTCTTTCAAATATCTACACAAAACACTGCACATTCATGCAGATAATGACTGCAGAGCGAAGCCCTCTGCAGCAATCTCCATGCCGTTGGTTGCACAATGGAGACAAGCAAAAGAAAAGAGAACCTGAGCCACAACATCCTTCTTTAAAATTGCATCACATTAATTAGAAATTATCAAGCAATGTTTTCCCTCTTACCTGCACACCCCTATTTGGGGTAGAAAATAATTATTTTGCTGAAACTGTTAGACCACCATAGTTCCATAAGAATATGATTTGCTCCACCACTGCCATTCAGAACTGCCTGTCTGCTCCTCAGAACTGCCTGTCTGCTCCTCAGAACTTTCTGGGTGTTTGTGCAATGACAGCACAGAGCCAGTTGGGAGGAAATAGCTGTCATGTCTGGGCTACAAATGCTGAAGGGAAGTACTTGGATTTAAACTATGAATCAAACAAGCAACTAGGCTTCATAAACACCCTGCACCACAAAATAATGGATTATTTGGTTAAATAAATACCATCAACAATGTACATGTGCAAATTTGTAAAAGTGCATAAATAAAAGAAAAAAAAAGGAAAACACTGTCACTTTCCCAAGGTTGTTTGAGAGACATTTTTACAGGAGGCTGTTCAATTACAAGATCTGCGTGAGATCTAAATACATAATTTCTCTACACTAATGAAACATTTTGAGACAAAAGCAATCTAAGAAAATCTCTTGTCCACACATGAAATGTAAGTTTTGTTCCTCATCAAGGACTTGATATTTAATTCAAAGTCCATTCCAACTCCACCAGACAGAACTTACTGAATTGCCCCTTTGATTTTAACAGGAAGAGATGATACAGAGCCTTTCTTAAACAAGGCTGATGCTATACTCAGCATCACACAAAAGACACTGCAGTGAATTTGGAGGCACCCTAAACTTCACAGTTGTCACTTCCCGGCACTTCAGCCATCTGGAAGGCCTGCCATCTCCAACAGCAAGTGCAAGCTGCTACGACTTGTGCTAAAAGAAACTTCCATTTCCAACTGTGCGTGTAAGGTCTGAGCTCCCCAAAAGACCCACTCAGGTCTCTTCCAGAGACCAGTCTGGAACAGACCTGATATGGTCAGTCCCTGAGGCTGAAATAACCACGGGAAACAACACACTCTGGGTAAGAACACTCTCACTCTAAAGATTCAATTAGGCCTCAGTAATCCTTGTACAAAGAAGGTTTAAGTAAGACTAGAAAGTACCTTTTCTGCTTCTCTGTTGCCTTTTCCCCCACATGAACATATTCAGCCTGTCAGGCTCAAGGGCCCAGCAGGCTGGTGTCAGCACCAGAGCTGCCCTGGGAGAACTGTGCCTGGGGCTCTGTGCTGGCAGGGCCTGCTGAGCACCCTGGCCCCAGGGACCGGGAGTGCTCTGCATCCTTCTCCAGCCTACAGGCTGCTGGATTCAGTGCTAAGGAGTTCCTGAGGGGGATGTGCTTCCAGCCCTCCTCTGGAGAAGGGCAGGTTGCCATGACAAAGGCCTTTGAGACAAAGAGGTGTGGGATGGAAAAATAGTATGTGGGAAACCTAGAGGGAAAAATACCGACCTCAATTCAGCATTTGCCATCATTTTCCTACACAAAGTCACAGGACTGGGGGCTTTGGTTCATGATAAACAGTAAAGAGCTACAACTGCCCTCAAATTAGGAGAGGCTGGATGAGGTAGGGAAGCAAATACAAACATTCAGCATACAAAGAGCTCAAGATATGCTGACCCTGATGAAGAAAACTTCCCCAGAGCAAGGTGTCCTAACATCACTTCAAATAACCTTTATTATCAAATGCTGTGGAAGCAGAATCACTGCAAGCAAAGGCACCTTTCCCTTAGGCCTTTACAGGTCCTTCCCAATAGCCCTAAGAAAGCCTTAATCACCTGAGCCACCTGCCACCATTTTATGGATTGCACAGGCCTTGCTGCAGCAAAAGCAAGATTGCAAATGCCTTTTAATGCCTTTTCAAAGGCATACTTTATGTTTCTAAAGTTTCTCTATCCCAGAAGGTCTCAACAAGGTTTGAACAGATCTACAGAAGGTAGCAAACAAAAATAAAAAAAAAACAGAAATGAGAAGTAAGAGGCAGATGCAACCACAGCACCAGGCGATAGGCTTAATCTTGCTGTCTCTTCTAGATTTAAGAAACCAAGAAACATGGCATTGTATAATAAGAAAAGTGTCAAAAACATGGAGTTCTACAATTACCAAGCTATCAAAAGCTGGGAAATCCCACTGCCCTGAAAGACAGACTGAAAGACAGCTTTGTTTTCCTGAACTGAATTTTTAACATGTTGTACATTACAGTCAGTCATCTCCCTCTCTCCCATTTGTTGTAGGGGATCCATTTCAAAACATTTCCTTGCTTCGAATCATGCCTGTCATTACAATCCCAAAGCACCCAGGCTGCACATGCACTATCCCTTAAAAGCAGTGATTTCTGGGTTGGAAAAACATCAGCTGTATATAATGGGAATAGCTATTGCCTACCTCCTCCCTAAACCTTATGAACAGATCTCCCTATTCCCCTTTCCTCTGCAGCATCTGAGACTTGGCATGGTGTCAGCTGGCAGTGCCACTTCAGATCCAGCTCCCCTGTGTCCCCTCTACTTCCAGTGCAATGGATCCAGAATGGACGCTGCACTTGTGTGCCCCAGCTCTGAATCCCTCTAGCTGTTCAGTCTCTTCCCATTTTGTCAAGAGAGCACGTTTCTCTCCACTGCCTCCAACTTTCTTCTGCAGCTCCAACCCCACAGCCAGCCCTGCTCCCTGTGCTGTCCTGCCCACATCGTACCTGGTGGCAATACTGGCAATGCTGCCACTGCCGCTGTATTTCCGAGCCCGGCTCAGCCTCCGTGTGGGCTTTGGGTCTTGTAGTCCTGGGCTTGGAGCTGAGGGGAAGGTTGAGGCATAGCCGTGTTCACACTCTGCAAGAGAATCAACAGGCAAGGCATTAAAAACAAAAAGAAGAGAAACAAACAAACAAAAAGCCAACACCAGGAAAAAAAAAAAAAAAAGAAAGAAAAGGAGAAAAAAAAGAAAAGGAAATAAGTCAGCAGGCAGGCCTCACCACTAACTCCTTGGCCTAGCTGGGGAGGCCCTTAACCACAACAGCTCAGGGAAATGACTGAGGATATATTCACAGGGAAGTGGACTGGAAGTTGAAGAAAAGGAAGGAAGGGAAGTATAAAGTCTCTGCCAACCCTGGAGGAAGGACACCACCACTCAAACACTGAAAATATTAAAAAAAATCCACGACAGTCCAGAGAGCGCCTCATCTCTCTCCTCCTGCCCAACCTATCTGAGAACCAGGCAAGCCAGATGTATTTCACTGTGACACAGATGTCTCTGCTGAGCCAGAACCACCCATCACCATCCCTCCTGCCCAGTGGAAAACTTTCACATCAATCCCCCCTTTTCCTCCCAGAAACCACATCCACGTCAATCCCCCCCACTCTGCAACAACCTTCCACCTCATCCACCACCTCCAGGACTCATCAGCCCTATCCTTCATCCAGCCCTTCACTGCTGGACTTACCAGCATCCCACCAGCAAACACTCGCTCTGATCCCTTCTCCGGGGTCACTCTGCCCCCTCGGTGGGGATCTGACCCCAGACCCGTTCCCCTCACGGAGGGCGCCCATCCTCCCCCCATTACCTCTCTCCCTTCGCTCCAGATACTCGGCCGCCTCCAGCAGCCGCTGGATGTTGATCATCTGGACCTGCTCCATGGCCGGGGGGCTCCGCAGCCCCGGGCCGCCCTCCGCCCCACGCTCCCGGCTTCCCCGCTGGACACGGGGGCGGCTGCGGTGGGGATCTGCGGGGATCGCCGTCTCTGCCCAGAGCCCGGGCCTCGTCACACCGTCCCGGGGGCGGCTCTCCTGGGAGGGCGAGGGGCGGCAAGGGAACACGCGAGGAAATGCCGGAGGAAGGACCCGCTCCGGGATGCTCCCGCCGGGAAGCGGCGAGAGCTTATTCCTGCCCCAGCCCCGTCCCCAGGGCCCGGCCGAGCGCTGCCCCCGCGGCCAGCCCGATTCACCCCCGCGCCGGGCCCTGCCAGGATCCCAGCCCCGGCCCCCTCAGCCCGGCAGCCCCGCGGCGGGACCGGCCCCTCCGGCCGCCGCCCCGCCCGCCGCCTCGCAGCACTTTGTTTACCTCTGCCCGGCGCTCACGGGCGGGCGGAGCGGAGCGGGGCGGGCTGGGAAATGCAGTTCCCGGGAGCACCGAGGCACCGCCGGAGCGTGTCGGGGGCAGCGACACACGCACGACCCCCCCGGGGCGACGGCTGTGTGTCCCCACGCCTGAGGAGATGGCTCCGTGCCCACCCAGACCCTGAGGTACTGGCGGTCAGGTCACAGGATCACACAGTGGATCACGTTGGGAGGGACCGCGGTGGCTCAACCTCACTGCTCAAGCAGGGTCACTTCCAGAGCACATGTACAGAATTGTATCCAGATGGCTCTGGAATATCTCCAGTGAGAGAGACTCCACAACCTCTCTGGGCAATCTGCGCCAGTGCTCAGTTACTTGCACAGTTTCTCATATTCAGGTGGGACTTCTGCATATCAGTTTCTGCCCATTACCACTTGTCCCATTGCTGGGCACCACCGAAAAGCGCCTCTGATACCTCCCTTCAAACAGACGGACATTGATTAGACCCCCTCTCAGTCATCTCTTCTTGAGGCTACACGGGCCCAGCTCCCTCAGCCTTTCCTCGTAAGAGACACTCCAGTCCCCTGATGAACTTTGTAGCCCTCCACTGCAGCTGCTCCAGGAGTTCCATGTCTCACTTGAACTGAGAAGCCCAGAACTGGACACAGTCCTCCAGGCGATGGCTCCATCCCCACCCACATGGAACTGACAGGGCTGTGGCAAGGATAAAGCAGAGAGGATACAAAAAACAAAGCCACAGTGTGGAAACTTTCCACATCTCACCTGAAGAGATGTAACTAAAAAAAAAGGTGCCAGGAATTCCCACCTGAAGTGACTGATACATTGTTTTCCATGAGAGGCTGAGCAGCATGACCCATTTTTCAATGTGCACAGATGATTTAAGAGCATAGACAAGAGACACCATAGACAGCAAACTCACTGTACTTGAAGTAGCACATTAACAAGGCACAACAGTGACCACTTCAACATTTTAACAAATGCTGTCACACACCTTTCAGTATGATCTATCTTTTCAGAATTTTAATAATGTATTTACATTCTGATTTTCATGCAGGTACAAACCCTTGGATGAGTTCTATCACCCTGAATTTTACCAACTTCACCATTAGCTGGAATGGAGCTTAAAAACCTGACAATATAGAATTGTATGATACCAGTCTCTAAAATATTTGACTTACTCAAAAAGGATGCACTCAGAGAACATTCAAGATCGGAATCAGAACACCCATAGTAAATATCTGAATCTCCAACTGATTCTGACTTAGAAACCCTCTGAAGACTGTTTTGTAGTTCTGACTGGGGTTATTTTCTGAACCTTTAGACCATGACTGGTTACATTTGCCAATATTCCTCCATCACAGTGGGAGACAGAAAAGTGTCTTGAAAAAAATCCCAAAAAAAGCAGAGATTCTCAATAAACGGCTTATGTCTGGTAGCAAGGGCTTTAGGCAGAGCACAAAGTATCAGGAGACTCGTGATGGAGGTGCAAGAGTTGGCAGCACTCAACTAGAGAAGGCCTGAAAAAAGTGGATTCAGGGTAGCTAACTTTTCTCTACACACGAGTTGCTGATTCACCATTTCTGAGGTTTCCTCAGAAAACTGCAGGCTTGCAGCTGATAGAGGTAAAAATAATACCACTATTCAGTTCTTAACACAGACCTTTTCATCTCTGAATCTCTAGGGGTTGAATTGTTTTGTTTCTCTTAAGGTGGGATAACTGAAAAATAAAGGAAGCTGGGACACTTCCAGGGACATCCCTCCCTCATTCTGGGAAAGCCAGTCCCAGCCCTTGCTCGGACAGGACAGTCACCACTCATACACTTACACCCAGCCAGACCACAGCACATGTAAAGACTGGCTTTTGTCCAGGGGAGAACTCAGGGAACGAAGTATTCTCTCTCCCCACTTCATATTTCTACACTGGAAACTGCCCATAGAGGAGTCTGTTAAAAGCACATGGAAAATTCCAAACTTGAGCAGTCTCAAGGACTATTCATAAGATCTTGGATTAGGGAAAAGGACACAGGTGCACAGATATCTCCACAACAGTGAGGTTAATGCAAGAGCATTTCTGAGCTCTAACTGTGCTTCCTTTAACCTACTTTCAAAACCAGCAAGCCATTTGCCTCTCAGAATTAGCAATACTAAACATTAAAAAACCCAAACCCCACAACTCCAACCCCTCAAACTCATGATGAAGCCACAAAATCCCTTCAAAACAGGCCCTTGTGAGCATCCTCTATCACTAGCTTTTCTTTTGGCACATTGGGAGATATGTGGTGCCACTCCAGGGATTAAACAGGGAAAGCCATGGCTGGAAAATGAAGGGGTAGAAGCATATCAGAGTGGTATGCTCATCTCATGAAGGTAAAGTTACAGATACAAAACAAGAGAGGAGGAAGGAGGGAGACCTTGATATACATGGTGAATTAAATCAGCCCTGGAATGAAGTAACAGCAGGATCAGTTCTGTGTGAAATGATGTAGGATAAGCTCTTGCATTTACACTTCAGCTCAGCTTCCAAGTCTTTGTTTCTGCAGTAAATAATGTACAATTAGAAAAAAAAAAAAATCTGTGTGAAACAAAGATAAATTTGAGAATAAACTGGGACATTTCCCCAAAGAAGGAGCCCTAGAGAAGAGGCAAGTAAACCATGGAGCCACAGCAGATCTGTAAAATCTTGCAGTTGCCATCCCAAGTGCTCGTGTGGGCAGGTCAGCCTGCAAAATGCCAGAGTGTGACAGAAACAAAAGTGGGTGGAAAGTAAATAGCACGAAGAGGCCCAGTGCCATTCAACTGCTGACCAAAAAGCCCCCAAAGTCAGATTTTAAATGTGGTTGAGCAATCCACAGGCAACACTGGGGAGGGGCTAAGAGAAGAGTATTTTAGGGGAGAATGAGATCATTTAATTTAGTGGCTCCGAATGATCTGTAAGTACAGTTTTCTGATTATAAGTGCTTGCTGCTTGGCATCCCTTCTGGCAGCTGTGATTCACTTTCATTGTGTGTTCTGCTGCTTCGCCCTTTAGAAAGGGGCTTTTTACATTTTATTAAATGGCACTTCGGCAACCCTCCATTTCCAGCCTTAATAATGGATTTGTTAATCTCTCTGATAGCCTTTCCCTCCTCCTTAGCAATAATTTAAATACCCAAGAAGAAATCTGCAGTGCAGAAATCAATTAATATTTACATCTGAAATGCTGCTGTACTATTTTCATCAAGTACAACAGATGTGATCTGTTTTTTATCAACATCACCATCACTTGCATTAAACTAGCAACTTCCATCAGGGAAATTTTCTAAGAGCTTTCCAAAAGTAGTGTTTTAAGCTCCTCAAACCCGAAACTGCTTAAGCTATTTTCTTTCCACTCTGCAGGAAGGGAAACTGAGGTGTAAGCAGCATAATTCCTCACATGAAGACACACCCTAAGTCAGAGGTGGAACAGGAACACGCCTCACAAATCAAGATGCCCAACCCTCTGCTTTGAACACAAACCTTAGAAATAACACAATGCTTTGCAACGTGGAAGTTATTTTCAATAATGACAATCCCTTTGGCTAAGCTGCCTTGTTTTTTATTCTGTATTTGTCTTTTGCTAAAATCCTCCTATCCCCAACCATTTGCATTTTCTGGAAGGAACATCAAGATGGCAACAGTCATAAGCGCTTCCTTTGCCCACCTTCACACAAAATCCTCCAAACTCTCAATATTGCTTTCAAATGCTTGAAATCTAACACTTGTGCAATCAAAGCATGAACAGAGATCCCTGGTAGGAACCATTTTCTGGCACTCTCAAAACAGTGCAAAGATTCAGTGATTTCCCCAAATTTCTGGGAACAGCAGATCCATACCACTCCTGTTTCTCTAGTGTGGGGAACAACATATCAACATACACTGTAACAAACAGGTCTCTGTTGTAGTCAGGACTTTAATAGCTCAATATTGCAGGACTTGCAGCAGCAGACTGGAGAACAGCCCAAGTCACACCTACTCAACTCCCTTCCAAGGCTTGCAATACCTTCACTAAGGGACCTACAACTGCCTATAGGACGTGGCCTCATTTCTCATCCGGGAGCTTCATTCTTTCACAAGGCATCAGATAATCCATTTCAGCACTCCCACTGGTATCTGGAACCCATCCACCACTGAGGACAGATGTTTCTCAGAACCAAACCGCTGGGATGTCCAAGAGTTTGAACAGGAAAGTACACACTGATTCAAAGACTAAGCTCTGCCAAACAATAAGGTGAAAGCCACAGATCTATTGGCTCTTTGGGCCACTTGCTCCTTCTCTCCAGGAGATGTGCTCTTTTTTCAGACCTGTGCTGTGCCCAAATTTATATTGAGTCAGTGACTTACTCTGTGACTTTGATTAAGTCGCTTAACTGATCCAGCTGCAAAATTAAGAGGAATTCCCATAAGAAAAAATATACAGAGTCCTTCAGCTAAATAACAAGAAGGTAGGGTTCTTCAGCCAGTGGCAGAAGGTGCTTCTCTGCCAGCTCTCAGGATGCTCTGCTGACAAGGGATGTGATCAGTTCTCAGCAGTGCTTCTGGCACAGTTCCATGGTTTTACCTCTGCCCTATCATTTCTCCTGCTGTGGCTTCCTTCTGAATTCTATGCTGAGGTCCAAACAGCATGAGTCAAAATACCCCAACGTGGAAGTGGCTAACACATGAATCACTGTGGCCAGGTCATGAACCAGGAGGAATGAAAGGGGTTTACTGTGAGTTGGATGAAAAATATATAAATAAAGGGGGCCCACACTGCTCTATATATCACATCAGCATAAGACCCAAGACCATCTACACTGACCTTGAGCCATGTGTTCAGCTCTCACTGACACAATGGGAGCTCTGCACACAAACCAGAGGCAGTCTCAGCTTCTTCCACCCTCTGCTAATTACAGGTTTCTGACATTTCTTTGGTTTGTCAGAAAAATACCCTAAACAGCACATAAACAATGGAAGGAGACACATGATGAAGATACTGTTAACTCATCCCCAAGGCTCAGTTATTCTCTCCCTCAGAGAGAACTATTCAGGAGCAAAGGACAAATTTGTTATTCCTGGTCAGAAGATCAATAAACACAGCCAGCACTTGAAGAAGATCTAGCTGTCTCCCGTGAGGGGCCAAGGTCCACTGTCCCATGTGTGCATACCTCTATTAGACTTGTGAACTTGTCACCCCTGTTACAGAGATTTGATTGCCTCCATGCTTTTGGAAGAGGATATGGCAACACAGGTGTGTATCGGTAGTGAGATCAGAATGTATTACACACCATGCCTATTACAGATAAGTCATCGTATCTGAAGCATTCACCACGTATTTGTGCAACTCCTACTGACAAAAACATGAGTCCACACGCACAGAGGGATGCCTGACACATACTAAACCTCAGCTGAGTTTACTCCAAGTCCCTTTAAAAACATCTTCCAAATTCCAGCATTTCAGCTGCTACAGTTTTTCAGCCATGCTTATTCATGAAGTGGTATTTGCACAGGTTACAGATATATCAACAGAGCTGCCCTCAGCACAACTTTCATTTCTGAAAACAGCAACTGTAACTTTCTTCATATGATGTTTCTATTCCTTGGATACCAGGCTTAAATTTCTAGAAACAGGTCATTTGGAAAACTGTACATGTTAGTTAGCAAGGTGTGTTGGGATTGGGTTTTATGGTCTCACCATGAGAACTGCAGTAAGGCAGGCAGCACTGTTATTCCCACCCAGAGGCTCAACTGGAAAAATAATTCAGTTATATTTCAGTAGCTAAAATACTCCAGCTTACCCAAGGAGTCTGATAAGAAGTATCTAATCTTCCCTGTCACTGTACTGTAACGCCCGTAATTTTTATTCTAATACTTTAAAATATAAGTGAATACTATAAGGATGGTGCTGAGAGGCCACTCCTGAACACTGTCTCCCCCTGCCACAGTATATCCTATGCTGCTCTATGGCTCTCTGCCCTGTGGTTCTGTTTCCACACCACCCAGCCAACCCAGGGCCCCTCTGCTATTATTCATGCCCACAATGATAGGATGTGGGACCTATAAATGTAAATCATAATCGTCTCCATATTTCTCCCTGAGCTTCAGGCAGGTGGGAAACTCCTGCTTTATCTGGAAGTCGTGCCCTAGACATAGAAGGCTCCGCTGTCTGCGTTGCACCACTGACCTGCAGACAAGGGTAGGTGAGTTTTGGGGGCTGAAAACATCCTTGTAGTTGCTCCTCTATCACCAGAAGGTGTGACATGCACATCTGGGATATCCAAGCATTTGGATCCACAAGAGAAGAGGTTGTGTCCACCTCTCGGGGGCCTCTCTACCGATCAGCATCTGCTCCTGCTGAGGACAGTGTTTTGAGAAGGTGAATAACCTAGCACAGCCACCAAAGGCTTGGAAGAATGAATGAGGACAGAGTGTGGTTTATCAGAAACCATAAAACTAAGAGGAAAACCACCAGAGCACTCAGAGCCTCAATAACCCTTCCTTAAATTCCTTCCTTTGGCTACTGAAGCCCATCAGCTCCATATCACTGTGATGCTGATCCCAGCCAGCATCCTGGTGCTTTAACCAGCTCTGTCCCTGTCACCCATCCTGGCCAGGAAGAGACAAACACCTACCTGTCACCTCTATTTTTTTAAGACTCTGTTTCCTTGGGGCAGGGCACTGTCACTCCCCTGCATGTACAGCACCTGGCACAACAGGGCTGTGACTCAGCCACCTTCCTGATGGGAGTAACACCAAAATAGCTCATTACAGCCCTGTGTAACACCGTGGTCAAATGACCTGGGCATCCTGCAGGAAGCAGGCAAACACCAAGTCTGACTGTAACTGAGGCTGGCAGTCTCCATCACCAAACTTTTTTGAGCTAGCCTCCCCTATTATTGGTAATTGTGAGTTCAGAGACTGTAATGAGGAGTGACCAGCCATTAGCAAACATCTCTGTCAGGCTGGGTGCACTGAGGAATCACTCCTGCCCTGGCAGACGATAGGGCACAGCAGTCTCTTGGTGCAATAGCCTGAGCTCCACATGCAAATTCCTTCCCAGAAAGGAGATGTATATACATTAGGATATAACCCTCCCGCTTCTGCAGCTGTTCCTTAGTTTAGATAGGGCCAGTAATGCTCAGAGATTGTTTTCCAATCCCAGCAGCATTTTTCTTTGTTTGGGAGCAACACGTAAAAGCTGCCTGGTTTATGACAATCACGTTCTGAACAGCACGTTCATCAGCTGAACCTTTGGTTAAATGGGACTTTTCACCCCAAAATGTCTTGATTGTGCATTCAAATATTGAAAGGTTTTGCAGAATTGCCTAATAAAAGTGACGATTTTCAGCATTATGACCCCAACAATTACTAGTGAAAGCTTCAGTGAAAACAAGTGCTCAGGAATGGAGTTATTTAGATACAAACACCTCTTTTAAAAATCTAGCAATAAAAAATCCTGTACACTGCTGTCCTACTCATTTTCCAGCTCCAAACAAGGAACCGTATAAAATGATGCATTTTTAAATGGAGTGTATAAAAGATCAGATACTATCCATCTAAACGGCAAGGAAAATTCTATCTTCCCCTACCCCGAAAAACAGCCATGATTTTGACAGTTCTCCTTCACAACAAGAGCGCTTGTTGAGAAAAAAAACAAACCAGCGGTCTCACGTTCAATTTCCAAACCAGGGGTGCTGCTGTTTTCACATGCAAACCCAATTCTTGCTGGTGTCTCCTGTCATTTTCCTGCTTGCTGCTGCTGCTCACGGTGCAGCTCAGCTCCTCAGACGCTTGGCTTTGCAGATTCATTACGAAACAACAATTAGAACATAAAAAAAACCAACAAACCCACCCCAATATTAACTCAACTTTCAAAAACAGAAAAGCAGCCTGGATTTGTTCTGGGCGAGCAAAGAACAAGGGCTTTTGGCTGCAGCTTTAGCGGCAGGGCAGCTCCTCCGCAGTGGGATCCCTTTCCCTGGAAGGCTGCGTGCACGCAGCTTTTCCCGCAGAACAAGGGCACCCTATACCGTCACCTGCACGGGACCTACAGCTGCCGTAGGGGATGAACCGCGAGGAGAAGGTGATGGTGCGATGGAGACGCGTGGTGAGGGACTCGTTGATCCCTTTGTAAAGTTAAACGGAAAACAAAACGCACCACATGCTCCGCGGAGGAAAAAATCCGCAAACATGAAACCGAGGAGGGCAGAGAAATAAAAATAAAAAAGTAAAAAAAAATAAAAAAATTAAAAATAAATAAAAAATAAAGGCAAAACAAAGAATACCAGAGAAAACCGAGGGCAAAGCGCCGGTGGCGGAGCGGAGCCCAGGGCTCCCGGCGAGGTTTGCAGGTGACACCCCCGGGCTCGCAGGTACCCGGAGCCCCCGGGCCGAGCCCCCCCAGCCCCGCGCCCCCCCCCGGCCCGCTCGGCAACGCGTGACGTCACACGGGGACCCCGGCGCCGCGCATTGGCGGAGCGGGACGCGCGGCCCCGCCCCCGGGAGGCGGCGGCCAATGAGCGCGGCGCGCTGGCTCCATGTGCGAACCATGTGTCCGCCCGCGGGGGCGGGGCGCGCAGCGCCGCTGGAGTGCACTCCGCCACTGCGCGGGGTCCGCGGCCGCGCTCCGCCGCGGGCCACGGCCGCCCCTTTGTTCCCAAAGCGCGTCCTCCTCGCGGTGCCGTCGTCCCTCGCGGCTCGCGTCCCCGCTCGGGAGACCGCTCCGCGGGGGGAAAGCCGCGGGCTACGCGCTCCTTCCGCGCTCGCGGAGCAGGAGGCTAGCGGTGCGGCTGGCCGCCGCCCCGCACCGGACGCTCGCCCTGCCCTGCACTGCACTGCTCTGCCCTGCCCTCTCCTCCCCGCCGGCTACCTGGCGAGCGCTGCCACTTGCCTACGTGACTCTGCCCATGCCCCGGCGGGGGGAGCGGGGACGTGTCATCGCCTCCTCCCCCGCCGCTCCGGCTCCGCCACCGGCCCTGGCCCCGCGCGGGGCCCGCTGTACCCCCGGCCCCTCTCGGTGCCCCTCCGGACCCGCTCTCCCCGAGAACCGGAGATGCGCCCCCCCCCCTCCCCGCGCCGTCCCGCTCCACTCTCCATCCCAAACTTTCCCCCCGGGGCCCGGTCTCCCCAGTGGCGGCGGGGGTCGCACGCACGCCTCTGCCGCGGGGGGTGCAGGCCGGCCCCGGCGCCCTTTGTCACTGCGTCGCCGGCCCCTGCAGCCAGCCGAAAGTTTGGGTTATTTTTCCATACTCCCTTTGACCGCCTCGCGGTCACGCACACGCGCAGCCACGGCCGCCAGCCCGCACTTACTTTTATTCTCCTTCTCGATCCGCTCCAGGTAGCTGGCGGCCTCCAGGAGCACCTGCACGTTGTAGAGGAAGGTGTCCATGCCCGCGGCGGGGCTCGTGTTGCAGATGTCCCCGAGGGGGCACCGGGCCCCTCCGGCCGCCCCTGCGCTCCGCGGCTCCCTCCGCGGCCGGCCGCGCTTCCCCATGCCCCGCCGCCTTCCCGTGCGGCTCTGCGTGCGTCCGTCCGTCCGTCTGTCTGCCGGCGAGCCCGGCGGCCGCCGCGGTCCCAGCGCTGCCGCCGCCCGCCCCGCCGCTGTTGTCACCCCGCGGGCCGCCGCCGTCCCGCCCCCCCCGCGCCCCGGCGGGGCGGCCCGGCCCGGCCGCGCCTGCGGAGTGCGAGCGCCGGCGGCTGCGCGGCGCCCGGCGCTGGGGGGGCGGCCGGCGGGGCAGGGCCGGGCTTGTCCCGGGGCGGGGGGGACCGGCGGGTCGCCGCTCGGCAGCCCCGGGATGTGTTACAGCTCCGCAGAGGGGAACGACCCCTTGGAAAGGGGTGCCGGCGGTGGTGGCACCGCGCCCCCGGGGACGGTGGCACTGGCGGTGCCGGTGTAGCGGTGGGGCCAAGCTGCACCCGCCCCCAGGACACAGAGGCACAGCCGGGCCTGCCCTGCCCCTTGTCACCCCGTGTCACCTCTCGCCACTGCCCGAGGGTCTGTCCCTGATCAGGCACTCAGCGTGACGGGCGGGCTGGGGAGCCCATGCTGCGCCCAGCCGTGGGGGCCAGCACTGCAGGCGCAGCCCCAAACTCCAAAGGGGCCCCTCGGCATGAAGCACCAACGGTTTAATGCCAAATTACTCCTCCTCTGTTAAGCACTGTCCCCCAGAAAGCTCTCTCTGGGCTCAGACTCTAAAAGCGATTCATAAATTATTTTTTTCCAAAGTGAATGTAAGGCGGAGAGCAGGCAAGGAATGCACCAGCCTCCCTTACCCTCTTCATCCATCCCTGCAGACCTGGGGTCAAGGCTGGGCACACTACAGCTTGTTTTCCCCTTGTTTTGAAGTCAGGAAGGCAAGAAAGAGCAACTGCGCCCGGAGGAGAGAGCGCAGGACCTGTCCAGACTGAGAGGAAGGGCAAGGATTTGCACTTCAGGAGTCATTTGCAGTCTCGGGTCCATGAATTTTGAGGCGGTAGGCGGAGTGGACTCCACTACCACCAAACTGGCATCAAATGACCTCCAACACCCTCCTTGCTCCCCTTCCATCCGTGACAGCAACAGCCGAAACACGGCGCTACGTTTGCAGCACAAAAGCCCGCTCCTGCCCGGCCGGTCGGGTTGGTCTGGTTCCACTGAGGAGCCCTGTGGGAGCGGCTGGGGAGAAGCAGCTCCCCAGAGATGTGCTGGGGCGTGGGGACCTGCTCACACCTGCCTGCCGTGGGGCTCCGTGGGTCTCACCGGGCTCACCGGCCTCGCAGGGACCGGAACTGGCTGGGGGGCAGAGAAGAGAGGCGGTGGCGTTTAGAAGTGCTGTATTAGTGTTAATTGGTACCTGGAGCCCGCAGCATCACGGGGACCTGAATCATCTGAGAGGGGACGGTGCCCCAGACTGCAGCGCATGCAATGAAATACCGACGGCTCTCAATTGCTGGGGGCCAGCAGCTATTTTTGGGAAGCATGGCTGCAGGATTTCATCGGTCACATGCCCTTCCCACGGCACATGCCGGGGCTGGGCCAGCTCCCCGTGCCGTGCGGCTCAACCCAGCCTCTCCCGTGGCCATATGGCACCTCCTCCGTGCCGGCAGCACCGCATGGCTGCTGCCACAATAACAATGCCACGACTTGTCCCATCACTGCATTTGGCAGCCCAGAACGGGCTGATGTAGGGGGAAGGGCACAAATATTTAGCTGTGGCCTGAAGAAGAGAAGAAGGCAGAGCCTGGCGTGCGGGGAGCAGAGCGGGACCTACCGCCGCTGCCAGGCTCAGGCGTGCTCAGCACCCGCAGGAGACTGGCCATCCCTAAGAGCAGGATTTCAGCTGGGAAAACAGGGGCCGACCTGAGCAGAGGTGGAGGTGGGACACAAGCTGAGCCATAGGGCACATCCAGGCAAGTGAAGGACTCAGAATGTACTTGGCTTTTATGTGCTCCACTCACTAGCTGAGATAAGACACGACTCCTGCTTTACAAGAGTGCATGGACGAACGCTCCCATTAAAACATCAGTCAGAAAGTCACTGGCTTTCTAATTGTGCAGGGATCGAGCTGGTGGTGTGACTGCTCTAATCAACCCCGGTTGCAGCCACTGGAGACCTGGACACAAGCAGCTGTCCAGCTTGGCTGGGCACTGAGGGCACCTCTCTGCTGGCTCACCATCGGGCAGAAGGCTTTCCATGACCTCACCTTTAGGTACAAGAGTCACTGCTGAAAGCACACCAAAGGCAGCAGAGGCAGCCAGCATCCGATTGCTTAAAAATCAGATAATTTAAAAATCTCAGCCCCTCTCCCAGAAGATGAGGATGTGTATGGGCATCCAGAGTCAATACTGTGGATCTTCTGCCTAATGGCAGCATCCTTTGTTACCTGCTGCATTTCTTGGTCATCCTTGTGCACATGCACAACACTCCTCTAGTGATTTTTCAAATGCTTTGTATGAATTGGTGCTGATTCAGCCATCAATAGCAGGTACTGCTTTTCCCAGTGTGACATCCCAGGTTTGAAGCCAGAATAATGACAATTTTGATCCCTTTCCCTTCTAGCTTAGTTCCAGGATAATTTCTCTTTAAAGGCACTTCCACAGAGAAAAGTATTCCCAAAGGAATGGTCCAAGGGCAGGCATTCCAAAGGAATGGAGGCTTTAGGGCACATGGGCTGTGGGGTACAAAAAAAAGTGTGGGCAGCGGAAAGCACACAGAATCAGAGAGGCAGCACAGAAGGAGTGATAAGGGAAGAAGTTTTGCAGTATTGCCAGCTCTGCACACTCAACAGCCATGGTCCAGCACGCTCATCCACTGCAGCCTTACAAATACAGCCAGTTAAGGGCATCCTCTCTTTATTTCCCTTCTCTTGTACTTTGTTCAACCTTAGAGCTCATCCTGAAGTCTCACTGTCAATTTTTTCTCTGCGACGCAATGGGGAAGCTGCTTCTCAGACAAAAGTGGAAGATGTGAGTACAGCTCTGTGGGCCCATGGAAATGGGAGTTGGGGTGAGATGGGGTGAGCCACTGGCTCAGCCCCACTGCCCACACCATTGGCATGGCCCCTGCTTCCAGGCAAGGCAAGCACTCACAATGTGGGAGGTCCCTGGACCTTTTCTCAGCAGCCTGTGGCTGCAGGCTGCCCTCAGTACAGGGTGGCACAGCGAGGGGAGCGTGGCCCAGGGGTGCAGAGGTTGGGTGCCCACAGAGATGTTGATAAATTCACACCTGTAGAAGTGGGGAAAATATCCACCCCATCATTTGGGGATTGGGTTAGATAAGAGGTAAGATTGCTGGAGCGCTTTATTTTGCAGTGCCGCATAACAGAGCAAGGTGTGGGTTTAGGTGCAAATCTGCCAGGTCGTGTGAGGTGCCATGAGAAAGCCCTCGGGTAGAGAGTGAGCCTTCCTTCCCCTCTGCCATGGGAATCATCTCACACCTGTGTGTAGTGCCCATGTTGGGCTGAACAGAGGAAAACTGATCTACTGCTCTGAGCACAAATGGTGACTCCCCTTTGGTGGGTGCATTTTGACCTGTTTCTGGTGGTATCACACACAGCAGATGTTTGCCCACATCGCAGGTGTTATCCATTCAGTTTGTTCCAGTGGTAGCACCAGTGTAAATCACCCCCTGGACAGATCTGGCAGGGTTCAGAGAGGGTTTTAAAGGGTGAGGGCCTAGACAACCTTGGATTTTGGTCTGCAAAAGCTCCTAGAAGCACCTGCTCTCTCTCCTTTCATACTAATCCCAGTGTAATCCTTTTATAAAATTTCACCTGCCTTTAAAAGTCTGCTGCAGTCCTTTTAGAAGGACTAAGTCATTTTCTAAGTGATAGTTGTGCTGCCTGTCTGCCATGGGCAGGCATTTCTTGCTGCACAGGAGTGGTATAAAGATACCGAAAAATTGTTTGGAGGCTATTACATGTAATTTTTTTATTTTTTTAATGACACAGTTGTTGTAGTAGTGATGGGCTAGAGCTGGTCTGGAGCAGCTGTACCCTGGAGGGGGAGATCTCTCATGGAACCTGGGTGACTCCTAAAACCTTGGTTTTGCTGTTGGACCCAGGAAGTTTTTAGTGTTACTGGCATCATTTCTTATGGTCATCCAAGTGCCCCAGCCCAGTGGTGAGTGCAGGTATTGCCCCTCTCCTTGCCCAAGCATGGTTTAATTGGGGTGCAGAAATCTGCCTGCACAGAGAGATACATAGAGATCAGTGAAATCTCATATTTCTTCTTTCACTAGTCAATAATTAATACATGCAGCTCTCCCCTGGAGCACTGGCTCCAGGCTGTCCTGCCAGGCCCCCGGCTGCCACCTGCTATTGCTGCCTGTTGTCCCCTGTCCCAAGGCGTGACATGGGACCGTGATTTACAGCAGGGCCACACATCCTTCTGTGGGGCTGGTAGATGTTTGCAGCCACAGGCTCAATGTCCTTAGGGATGACATCAGAGCCTGACTGTCACTTGGCCAGACCCAGAGTGGGGCGATGCATCCAGCCCTCTTATGAAGCCATCATTACAATGGCCTTTTGCTTCCCTAATTGCTCCCTAAATTAAACAGGAGATCAGGATAACTCAGAGGTGCCCCAGGAGAAAGGCTCTTGTCAGGGTTTCGAGTGCCTGCTCCAGCAGCTGTCATGCATAAGGTGGGTCCTCAGCTCTTGAGCAATCCCAATCCTTTGCTGGGGCTCAGGAAGCTCTGTGGTTTTTCCGGGTGTCTCCGGCTGCCCACGCTGCTGCATTGGCTCTGCGATCTGTCTGATCTTGATGCTCTCTTTTGGTGTGTGCTCAAAATAACTAAAAAAACTTGCCTGCTCCTGCCTTGCCCAGCCATACTGCTTCTCTCAGATCCATTTATGATGCTGTTATTTACAGTTTCATCCTGCCTCTAAAGCTTCTACTTAATTTCCTTTGAAATCCCTCCTTACAATCCTGTAAGGATTGATCCTCCTTGAAATCCTGTGTGGTGCTCCCTGATCTCAGCATTCATCAGGCAAACCTGAGCTATGACCTCCGCTTTTACAATAAGCTTTTTTTTTACTTACAGTCTTCTAATTTCCCTCCCCACTCTCCATTTCTGTAATAGTAGATTTCTGTCTCAGAGGCTGGGATATGGCACGAGCTCATCTCAGCTCCTACTAGTTCTCTGCTGTTCACACTTGGCCTTTCACAGTAGTTGCCATGCAGTTCTGATACAAAAATAATAAAGAATTTTTCTTGCCCACCCTTAAGGGAAAGCACACATATGGTCTGAAATTGCCGTGTGCCAGCAGAAAAAAGGCACATCTCTTGGTGGGTGGATTAAATGCTGAATGTTCCCAGTGGGTCTGGGTGGCTCTGTAAGGAGTGCATGGGACCTGCTAAGGCAGGTGGGAGGATGGATGTGGCAAAAGGTCCAAGGGTGTCTCCCCTGGTGAAAAGAGCCAAGTGGAGGATCTAGTTCTCTATCTGTTCAACTGAAAGCTTTACATCACTCCTAGGAATACAGTGATTGATCCTAGAGTCTGGGCTGGGCTGGCAGATCAAGAGAAGGCCATTTGACATTGCTCCAGGCAGTAGGATCTTATAATATTCTCAGTGTGCAATTTTGCATGCTTCAGCTTTGAGTTTTTATGTTAGACACAGTAATGTGACATCCAACATATCGACATCCAACACATTTCTGGGATTTGTGCTTTCTGGGCTTGGGCTGAGGAACCATTAGGACAAGCCCAGCAGGATGCACTGTGGGAAGAGCAGAGAAAGAGGATTCCACACCTCCTCCCAATGGAGGTTTGAGCCTCTTCTCACTTTTGAATGCCTTATGTCCCTCACTCCCCTGGCCTTTTAACTGATATCATAGTGCACGACCTCCTGGTCCCTCCTGTGTTTTGATGTATTAACTCAGGGGAGCCTTCCTGAGGTGGTGACTGCTATGAAACCAGGCATCTCTGGGGTTGTGCACAAACTGAACCTGCTCAGGTGCCTCATTTTTCCCTTTCACCCCCTCAGGCCCTGTATCTTGGCAAACTGACTGCAAAAGATAAAGCCTAGAGGAAAAGAAAGGCAGAGGCTTTACAAGGGGTAGTGTTCTGGGAGGTTTCCAGCCATCCCCTCAAGACAGAGCATGCAGAAATGATGCCCAGGGTTTTGGAGGGGCAGGAGCTCAGTTTTGGCTTCCCCAGACTGTCTCTTACTTCTGCTTTGTCAAAGCTTTCGCAGCTCAGGCTCAGACAGCTTCTACAAAGAGGACATCCTCGGATTTGCACAGTAAAATTAGTTTCCTTGGATTTCATGGCTAACTTGGGCTTTGTGGTATCTGGATCTGGTGTTAAGGTGGGGAAATCCATCAGGGCACAGCTGACACTTGACTCCAGCAACAGCAGCAACTAAATAATAGTGAAAAATTTAATTCTTCAAAGCAAGGGAAGAATGCTGGTTATTCCAAATAAAAGTCTGGATAAGAGTTTAACTTAAAAAATTCGTTAAACTTAAGAAGAAATGTCATGGGCTAAAGAGGTCATACTCAGGCCTGGAGTTACTGCTCACCTGCTGGCAGAAGAAAGAGTCAGTGCCCAGGGAAAGACTGCAGGAACCTGATGGGCAAAGGCTACTGGGGTTGGTTTGGAGGCTAGAGGGAACAAGGATACTGCTCTTGGCCCTAATGCCACACCAGTTAGGGTAGGGGAATACAGCCATTCCCAAGTGGGTTGGGGAAAGCAGACCCTGGAGCCACAATGATGGACATGAGCTGGGAAAAGGAGCATATGGCTTGGAGGGGGACAATGCTTCCCAGGAGGAGCTCTGCTTTGGGAGGAACCTTGGGAGCATCCAGTGCCACCAGACAGAAGCTCTGTTGGTTCAGTTTTGGAGCAATGCATCAAGAGACAACTCGTGATTCTTGCAGTGTAATTGCTGTTGCCTAAAGAGTTCCTTCATTTCTTACAAGCATCTCCCATTAACACAGCTCACTGTGCCTCTGCAGGCCACTGGCAGGCAGGTTTAGACCACAAAAGCAGGAGGGTTTTCTGGTGCATCCCAAGAACAGAAAAAGCACAGCAGTATTTGGATGCAGTTTTTCTCATTCTTTACTTGCTTGACATCCTAATCAAATACAAATAGACCAGCCCTGCTGCTACTCTAAGCACCTGGTGCTAGAAGGGAAGGGCAAAACCAGAGGGGATAGGCTGGGTCATTTAGTCCAACTATTCTGAGCAGCCACGTCATATAATCCCCTTCACAAATTTCCCAGTCTCCCAGCAGCCCCCACCAGTTAATACCCATTTGTTCATGTGCCAACATTATCTGCGGTTTAAAAGCTATTTTCTCCCCCCAGTATTTCTCTACAGCTTTCTCCTCATCTTCCTCTGCCCCCCTCATTGTAACTAAGGAGAAGGACTGTGCATCCTCCCACGCTGATCCTGCCTCTGTCTTCACCCTGGCTGTGGTTGATCATTGCACCAGCACCAGCACCAGGGACAAGTCTCAGCATCCCAGCCCCTGGTTTGCTGCCCACAGCAATCCCACATGGGTGGCTTCCAATAGACTGAGATCCCTGCATCGTATGGCAGTCATGTCACAGCAAAACCCACTGCTGCTGCTCCTGACTCTTTTGTGCAGGTCTCAGCTGCTGAGCGGGGGTGACACCGCCAGCCCTTCTGCTCCCCTCAGCCAGTGCGTTACTCACTTTGCAATTCATTTACTAATCCTCACCTGCTCTGATTCCACCCATGACAAGTCTCACAGTGCTGTCAGATACCTGAAGAAAAGATTTGATCTGTTGCACTGCCTGCTTTAGAAAAATCTCTGGTTGTAAAGACAATAATCAGTGTGCTGTTCATTGCACTTTTGACCCTGTGCCCTTCCCTGTGACTCTTGTTTCCCCCAGATTCTGTAGAATTCCCCCAAAGAGCAAACAACTTGCAGAGTAAAACCACATAAAATGCCCCAAACCAATGTGCAGGGCAGGAAAGAGTGACTGTGGGTTCCTGATAGGGCCAACCTGGCAGAATACCCTTGCTTAAATCAGCAGCTGATTGTGGGCAATGGCTTTGGCAGGAACACGATTGTTCTGTGTAACATACTGATGTGCTGCCCTGCATGCCATGGGTATTCCCCTTCCTGGGAAACCCCTGTGCACCCTTTGTTTAGGGCTCACAAAACCCTCTATCAGCCTGGGACTGTTGGCTCTCAGACAGCTGGTGACAGTGAGCAGCACAAGCTATCTGCTCTACATTTCGGATGTTCAGCTGAACTTGGTGGCAGATGACTTGTTCCACACAGCCAGCTTAAATCCTTGGCTCTGATGAAACTCCAGTTATGATTTTCTCATCACCTGCTCCAGGTGCCAGAGCACTTCACCACAAAAATCAGTTCAGTGATTCTTAAAGATGGTGTTTGCAAAGGTAGCCCTCTAAATCTACCCAGAAACTCTCTCAGCACCTGCAGGAAGTTGATTCCTGAGATCCTGGTTCAAACCTACCCCTGTTTATTCATATAACATTGAGAAAACACCCCAGGCCACAGCAAAATGGCTCCCTTCACTAGAGTGCTCACAGCACACGGGGAGAAAAAATTATTCATTAGGGTGTCCAGGATTAGCAACAGCATTCGTGGTCTGCAAAACATTTGGGGTGATTCAGCATTGGAGGCTGAGGCAGAGATGTGAATGTGCTGTTGGTCATGGCAGGTGAAGCAGGATGGGGACAGAAAATCTCACCTGGGGACAGCATAGAAGGCTGCTGGTGAGGTGGCACTGTCACAAGGTCAGTGTCAGGAGCTTGGGCACAAGGGCACTGAAAAAGATGCCATAGAAAAACAGGGTTGATTTGATGGGAAACGGAGCTGGAGCACTAAATCCTGGAGGGATGTACAGGATGTGCCTGCGAGAACAGCCCACGGGGCTGCAAGGCAGCTGGAGGAACGCTCTGCAGGGCAAAAGCAAAGCCCTGTGACCTCTGGTGACCTGAGCCAGCACCACACAGGATGGGCACCGCCAGCCACTTGGGCTGAAGTCAAACCTGTGAAAACTCACTGGATCCAGGCACAATCCCTGCCCGCTCCCTGCCAAACCCTGCCCCGCGCAGGTTTCACCCGCCCGGGCTGCCAGACACGGCAGAGGGTAGAGCAAAGACATAAATAAAGAGGTTCATGTTTTCCACCCGTCTCTCCCAGCTGCCATGCAGATTGCAGCTGTTTCTCCCCAGTCACGCTGGCCGCAATACTCGTTGGGTCGGTATTTAATTGCCTCTCCCTAACGACGCATTAGGCAGGGTGTAATTTGCTGGCGCTGGTCAAACAATACAGATAAACCCGGTTTGTACACAAAGGCAGCGGAGCGGGGAAACTCCGCCGGCTGATTCTGCTCCCCTTTGGAGCTGGTGGCTCCAGACATGGGCGGGATATGGACAGACAGACGTCTCGGCCTTCGGGAGGAGGAAGGGAAATGTCGAATAACTGGAGACACCCGGTTGCATTGCGGCGAGCTGGGGTGAAACCATGAGTACCCACATCGTCACCAGGGTTGGGCTGCCGTGTGCCAGCACAGGGGCTGCCCACGTGCTGTTACAGCTCAGCACATCCCTTTTCCTGGCTTTTCTTTTTCTTCTCCTTGAATTTGAGGTATCAAGATATTTTAAGACTTCTCTCTCTGCTATTTTTTAACCTTAGTGGTTAAGATAGGGGAGATGGGAACTTCACTCCTGTTTGGGAATGACCCAGCTGGATATTAAAAACCCAACAGTTTTTTTAACTTTGGAGGCAGAAGAGCTGTCCTAACACCTATGCTAGCCCTCAGTGTTTCTCAGGAGATTGGTTTCAGCAGAAGTAGTCACAAAGGAACAAAAAGGGAAAGCTTCATTCATACCCACATCTCACCCTGCAGCACCATGATGCTCAGAGCATCCCTGCCCTCCCCAGCTCTGCTTGTACCCCAGGCTCCAGTCAGTGGACAGAGATATCACCTGCTGTGAATATTAGAAGGAGGGAGTTAAAAATTAGCCTGTCATTGCAATGCAAGTGCTGAAAACACAAAACACGCCCTTCCTTTTTCTGGCCCATGGCACAGACCTGCATTTATGACCACATCCAAAACAGACATGTATTACATGAGCAATCCCCAATATTGATACAGAGAGAAGGGCAGTTATATAGATCATTGGTGGATTTTAGTGTTCCTTAAATATTTACCCAAAAGATGCTGGTAACCAGAATCACTGTTAAAGGGCTGCAAATTGCCACTAAGAAGTGAGCTTTAAAATGCTTAGAAATTAAGTATCACCATTAAAATTAATTGGGCAATCACTTTGAACACTCCAGTATTTTTAGGACAGTGGAGGTGTGATCCTGTCTGGGAAGGGGTGAATCCTGTGGATCACCCACTTCATGCTTGGATTTGAAGGAGCCTGAGTGCTCTGCCTCACCCTGTAGAGGGAAGACTTGTTTGGGACAGCACCAGGCTCCCGCATCCCATCCCCGGACTTGTCAGCATCCTCCTCCCATCGCTAACATGCTGCACATGCAATAAAACCAGCTGCTTTGTCACCAAGTTGCACATTAACTCCCACACCTACAACCTGGGGTAATTTATGGGAAACTGTCAGATAACCCTGTCTGGCGCTCGGCATCCTGGCACCTGGCACCCGACGTGCACCCAGGCACAGGCACTGCCACCGGCGCCTGCTCGGACACGGGCTGGCAGGAAGCAAACCAACAACAAAAAAAGGAGCTGTTTGTTTGAAGGCCTCTGGAACAGGAGGAAATCAAGGGTGCGTCAAAATGGAAAAGCACAAAGACAGCAGGGAAATGGGGTTTATTTATAAACTTTGAGAGGATGGCTGTGAACAATAGGGTGGGTGGTTTTTATCCCACCAAGAGATGGAAGAGGAGTTTGTCAGCCCCCAGCAGAGCAGGATGGGCTGGCTGGAGAGCCCTGGCCAAGTACTCAGCCTGGGGGTCAGGGGGCTCCAGAATGTGTCTCTGCTGCCTGTGCAGAGCTGTATCCTTGGCAGGCAGGCATGGGGTATTTCCTGGCTCCAAAGCCTCTATGTGGGCAAAGGGCTGCACGTTACCCACAGTGCATGTTTCTCCCTGGGGTGGGTGGGAGAACCCATCAGTGGGTAGGTCCTGTTCCTGTGCAGCAGTGGTCCTGAGCATATTTTGGAGCAGGTGATGCAGAAGTGAACCCCTCTCCTGCTCATCAGGTCTCCAGGAGCTGCTGGTAATTTACTGCACATCCTCACTTCTAATGACTTTTATCTTGTCTGCCGTCTAACAGTAGAGGCGAGCCATGGCCAGTGGCAATTCACACCCTGGTGGTGTTTCCGAGGTACTGGGCTGGAGGCAGGGATGGGCAGAGGTTTGGCAGTGCTCTTGCAGCACCTCCTGTTCACTGTGTTACCACCCAAGGGGCGTTTCATCTCTCTGCCTAGGTGATATTTCAGACAAGCTGTTACACTCCCGTTCCCCCTTGCTGTGTTCAAATGCTGTGACAACCACAGCTGGATGAAGTGGAGTAGCACACGGCATAATGAGACTGGCAAGGTAACTCACAGAGACAGGAAACACACTGCACCATCAGGGAGTAATGGGATGAAGGGAGCCATCATAACTTGACATTAGTCCTGATGCCCCAAGTGCAGCACAGGACATCCAACAGCCACTGGCTGGCAGGGAGAACATCCTTCCCACCACTGGAGCTGGACCATGGAAATAGCCATCCCAGCCCCTGGCCACAGCATTTTGGTTAACATTGGAGGTAAGAGGTGCTGTCATTCCTTTAGGACTGGAGGAATTGCATTGTCTAAATTTCCAAATCCTAAAATCAATTTGTAACTGCATCTAAAAGCAGCTGCCAAAAATGGCACTTGCACACGTGCACTTGTGTTGCTCAAAGACCCCGCCTGGCTTTGTGCAGCAAAAGCTATTTAATCCATATGCTGGCCATGGGCTGACACTGGGGAATGCTTCCTGCTTGCCAGACCTTCTCTTCTTATGGGAATATGCCCCTTTAAATCAGAATTTTCCAAATAGTAAAACATTTGTGGGCTACAAAGTCTTAGGCATTAGGGAAGGCAAAGCTGACTTTGTGGTTCATCTGGCAGGGGAAAAGCTTGTTGCTGACCCAGGGACCTGAAGAATTTGTCCTTTTAGAGCCTGCCTAATACCAGGTTTTTCTGGCTTCTGCCTGCCTGTGCCCCAGAGCAGCTCAGAAAAGAGGGCAGGGTGCCCAGCACTGCTCCTGCAGCAGCTTAACTTCAGCTTTGGTGTCTGTATCAGCCAAGAGGTGACAGTGATGGGAGGTGGGCTGAGCAGCTGCTGCTCTGAGCCTTCTCCAGCCATCCCACTCCAGCTGGGGGTGTCCACCACACAGGCTGGAGGATCAGTGTGGATGGTGCCCAGGCAGGAATTGCAGGGTGGACGAGTCTCTGCCATCCTCTACAGCTCTATTGCAGACCTCAGACTTCTGCTCAAAGTAATTTATTTATGGTAAGAACTATTTTTCCTCTCAAAAACTGCCAGAGATGGGATTATCCCACAGGGGTAATTTGCAGCTTTACCTTCAAGCCCATTTGGGCACAGACAGCTCTCAGTGAAGAGCATCAGCTCCCTGCCCAGATATGATAAGTGCTTAGAGCTGCCTCTCACAGAATCTCCTCATTTCATTAGGAACAAATCTAAGCACTGAAGATGCTCCAGATCACAATTTCTGGTTAAAACACCACAGTGTTTTGTGACCTTGCTGGTGCAAAGAGCCACTGAATGCACTGACGCATGGAGATGACACTGTGAACCCGTGTCTGCTGCAGCCTTGGCCCCCTTGGCACTGCTAAGGGATCCTGCATTGCTTTTGTGCCCTCTGTGGAATGTCCAGGGCTCTGGAGAGGCAGGTGCTGTATCGTGTGTGGAGCAGAAGGCACTTGCTCAGATGCTGACGGAGCCTGGCACTGTGTTCCCATTCACCCAAACACTACTTTGGTTTTTTCGTCATGCTGATTTCTCCAAGTAAATGTGCCTTTTCCAAGTGTCCAGTAAATCAGTGGTATTGACAGTCTCGATAAGACCTAAATGGGAGCAGGACTAAGTGAGGGCAGCAGCCTTCCTCTGCTTCAGGGGAGCACTGGCTATGCACTGGGAGCAAAGGCTGAATCCTGATCTTACAGGTTGATGAAATGTGTGTGGCATCACAAAACCCACCTGAAAAGGCATTGGCTGCACACAATGAGTGTCAGTGAGCTGTGCCATGCTGAAGTGGGGTTCAGGGAGGCTGGAGGTGCTGCCAGGAAACCCCCAGGAGAGCCTTTGACCAGCTCACACAAATCCTCCACAGACTGAAAATAACCTCTCAGATGAGACTATTGTCACAGAGGGAGAGGTTTCTTGAGCCAAATTACTCCCTGTGCAGCATTGTCACTGTTCACACCAGCACTCATGTGGGTTAAACTGAAGGAAGAGACTGAAAGCGAAAGCAAAGTGTATGTTGCTTTCAAACTTAAAATGCCCAAATCATCAGTTATAGAATAGCCTGTGTTAGAAGGGATCCACAAGGATCATTAAGCCCAACTCCCTTGCCACCCTTCCTTTCCACAAAGTTCTTTTGCAATGAAGGGACAGGATACTGTTATTTCTTGAAATATCCATAAGAGGCCGAGTGGCCACAGGGAGCAGCTGGTGCTGGCAGGATGGAACAGGCAACACTGACACAGCACCTTCACCCTCACCCTGAGAAGGCATTTGGGGCATTTCAAGCACCATAAAGCAACTGGAAAGGCAGAAATCAAGCCAAGTGGAGTAAGACAGCCCAAAATATCTGTTTAAAAGAAAACTACTCCAATGCCCAAATACTCTCCCATTAGACAGACAGTGTCGGAGCAAAATCTCCCCAATGCACCTCTTCCAGGTCATTTGTGAAGTTGGCCCCATTAAATAAATCCAGGAAGAACCAGCTGCTCCAGCTGAAGGTGAATGATCACATGTAGGTGACATGCCAGCCAGGAGATCAGGACTTAAATGGATGTGGTTACTTATTAGTTGTAAACACTGTTGAATAAATCTAAATAAACTCTACTTATTTATACAGCATTCCTAATGTTAGTTGGATGTTGCCAACTTTAAAATAAAACTGAAGTCAAGCAGGGTAAATGTTTTAATGCCTCTGTAGATATAATTAGCATGTGTAATATGTATATACAAATATACATAATATATGTAATTATAGGTATTGGTGTTTGAGAGAGCTGTCTAGCCAGATGGAAGGAGTAAGTATTGAAAACACTGCACCTCTGCCTGCTAGAAAGGGGAGGATGCTTATACTCACTGGAATAAGAAATTGGTAGTTCCTGTTTGGGAAAGGGAGTTATTGTCCCACATTCCCTTTCTGCTGAATGGCCAACTTCTGTCTTGTCCATCCACTTAAAGAAGGATTGGGACTGAAAGTATCCAATATCCAAGGGCAAAGCACTGTGTATGAACTGCAGCTGCTGCAGTGTGTTCAGTGTTCTGTAGGTCCTTTTTGGCACCCAGCAAAGATACAACTCGGGAGATGAGGCAGCTTTGGTCCTCTGGAGCACCTCTGAGGCCCCAGCTCAGCACCTGACCGGGTACACGACTGCTCCACATCAGTGCAGGGCATTGAAGTGTCCCCAAGCTTTATTGCCATTGTGCCAAACACCAGCTTATGAGACAAGCTCAGGGAGGTCCCCACACTGCCATTAACACTTAGAGACCCCCAACATGGCACATTTATTAGGGGTCAGTTAGTTGCTCTCAACAGCCTGGGCACAGAAATTCAGCCATCTGCAGCAACCTTTCCTTTTCCATCCCCATGGGGGTGTGGAGGAGAGGGATGGGCCTGGGCTGACAGGATATTCACCGAGAAATTCAGTCCCTGCAAGGTCCTCAAGCACAGGTGGTCAAAATGCTGGTGTTGGGGGCTACATTTTCCCTGCAGTTCAGGGATTATTCAGCTCTCACTGCATCAAGCTGAGGGCTAAACAATGTGCTCTTCTGCAGCTCTCCCTGGCACAACTAGGTGCTCAGCCCTCTGAGAAAAGCCAGGCCATTAAGTTAAGCACCTCACTTTAGTCGATGTTTGAACTTTCTGTACCTTTGGGAGGAGAGGGATGAGTGCTGTGCCTGGGAGGTCAGAGAGCAGCCAGCAGCTGACATGCCGAAGGTCAAAGCCAGCACCAGCTGGCAATGTCAGCCAGGGCTGGGAGTGGTCAGGACCATGCCCAGGACCACATCACCACCCCAGAGAATTTCAGTTGTGCCTTACAGAGTTCAACTACTCACCATCCTCATAACCCAGGGCACAAATTTTGTTTTTACAAATAACATTTGCAAATTAAAAATTTGCAAAAGCTCCAGCAGTGTCCAGAGATATGTAGCTGGATCGAGCTACCACTGCAAATGTGCAAGGAAATGCACCTGGAATTCATGACATGGAAGCAGGTGAGGCAAAAAGGTGTGGGAACCTTTGGCACCAGTGGTCTTCCACTGGGGTCTCCTGTGACTTCTGATCCACCATCCAGAAACAGTGAGAAGTCTCTGGCCTGGGGGTAAGGTTGATAGAGAGAAAATATTGAACAAACGGATATTATTCTGTTCAGTGGAGTGAGTTAAAAAGTGCAAGAAAACTTCACCAACATTCTTAAATTGCTGCAAAAGGATGGAGGGGGGAGGAGGAGTCTTGCCTCCCTGACAAAGCCTGCTCAGTTGCTGGATTTTGAAATGAATCAATATAGAAAATGAGTCCGGCAGCCAGATGTCTGCTTTCATCTCTCTGCACTGGAACTGGAATAAAGCCCACAAAATCACCAAAAATACCTTCTTTGAAAGCGCTTTGTTCGTGGCTTTGCGTCTGCGGGGAACAAAGGCAGCAAACGCGAGGGTCTGATGCCACCTAAAGGCCGCTTGAATTTTCGCCTCCCAGAGGCTCTGTTTCACTTTGGGAATCTCAACTACAATTTCAGTGTGTGAACTCTTGTTCACCCTCCAGTTCCCATCATCAGGCTTTGTTTTGTTTGTGTTTAAGTTGACCAAACTTGACTGAAGCTGTCCGTGCTGTGTGGTGCTCCACGTGAAAACCACTTTACAGCTGGCACATGTAAAAAGTACAACTACTGTACCCCAACTTCCAAAGGACAAGGCTGTACAAAAATACAAGTTTTTTCATGTTGTATTCTGTCAATCTTTTCTCTTAGAAACCTAAATTACTGCTGGCTTTGAAATAAAGATTAGAAACTGTGGTGAAGGGCTGAGCGATGTTTATATTGAGGATGGGCTTTCCACTACTCCCCCAAGAGTCTGTGCCAGTCTGGCCAAGCTGCAAGTCTGTGACAGAGCAGTCCCTGCAGGCTGTGTGACAGCCAGCGAGCCAGAAGTGCCCATCATCACTGAATGCCTTTCTGGTGTTCCCAGCACGCTGCTGTGCTCGCAGCAATGCCCACGGCCGGGCTGGCCACGCTCCAGCTGCCCACACACACACGGCCAGGCAGCTTCTAATCAGTGCCTTTCAGAGCCCTGCACCTCTTTTAACACGCTGGGTCTTTGAAAGAACAAACACCAACCCACGCAGCAACCCCATGGGTGAGGGCATGTGTTTCCCTGCCAGTCTGCAGAAAAGGAGAGAACATCAGCGCTCATGTCAGAAGTTCCATCAGACCCACACGCACAGCATGTGACACTGTGGTCCTTCTCTCACTGTCCTTGGCTACTTCACAGTACATCCTCTATGAGAAGTTTCCACAGGCTGAAATAGTGAAAACTCAACAGTTTTGCACACTGGATATGTAGAAAATAGAAATTCCTCAACTATTTGCCCCAGAGATGACAGCAATTTATGCCACGTGCTCAACTGGCAAAGCAGAAGATAAGTTAAAATGGCCTATAACAGGCCTAAGCATGACATTATTCTGTCTCCTTGTGGCATCTAAAGCCTGATACGCCTCATTCTGCAGATTCTGCAAAATATGGTTTGCTATGTAACACTTATTTCCAGAACAGGCAGTCTGTAAAAGACAACAGGCAATCACCTGGATGTACAGCTTTGTAAATACTTTTCAGTGTTCTTGGGTGGTAGCTTACATGCAATTCTTCACTACTCTGTACTGGTCTCTCTTGGGTTAAGCAGCCTAATGACAATAATTATTTCCTATCATATTAATGATCCATTTTGAAGCAAATCTTTCCAAGGGCTCCTACTTCCCAAAACTAAAGTTTTAATGTTTATTATGCCTGTTACAAAGATCTACTTTATTTCCATGCTTTGGCTTGCAGAATCTCAGATCCTTCGAGTAACACTGTGAAAGAGTAAGATTTAAGTGAAAATGAAGGGTCTGATGTGGTTTGTAGACTCTTGGGAATAAAAAGAGCCTAAAGAGGAAAATTATGTGCGCCCTTTGTCTTACAGTGGATGCTCCTCTGTTGATACAGTGTCTACTTTCACATCAGTGCAGCACTAAGCAGAATGTAGATGTTTCTGGAGACAAATGATAGTCAGAAAATTACTAAAACCTTGGTCAAGATTTATTTAAAATGCTAGACCACAATTACCCTACCACATGGGGACCGAGTTCATCACACTGTCACCAGACTCAGAGAGCTGAATTTAAACTTTCTTGTAAACAGGAACAAAAGGAAGGACAAGGAAAATAAACATTTGTGCAGTCCTTAAAGACATTTCACAGAGTTGATACAGCTACAAAACCAAAATACTGCAATTTCTGCAGCTTCAGAGGCTCTAACATATACCATATGTTGGCAGGGTGTGACACAGATATCTTCAAATAACTTTGCATTAAGCTTTTTCTGTAAGAAAACCTTGGTTTTCTTAGTAATTTTTTAAAAGTAATTTCTGTGAGCTGGTTTACCTTGCTCTGTACTTACTCAGCACTAAAACCACCCCAGTTCCTCATGCTGTCACCTGTGATGCCTGCTCAGAACAGCTGCCTGGCAGTGCCCTCCCTGTCTTTTATCATGGGCCTGTCCTCTTTCCTCTCCAGCACCTGTGACAGAGACAAAAGCTGTTCAATAGCAAGATGAGGTGATTTTCTTGCAGAGCTCTCAGGATAAGAGTCTTCTCAAGTAAGCAACAAGTCTTCTCCAGAATAAATTCTTGAGAAGCAACGTGCATAATCAAAACATCTTCTCTACAAGCATGAGATGTAAGTGCATAAAATAAAGGTTGCTATATGAAATCCATCTATTTAAAATACTGTTTATTTGTGATTTAACATTAATTAGCATTACATCTATGAGCAATTTCAGATAACATTTATATATTTTCCACAGGACACAAGAGTTGGCTGGCTCATTCTTTATGCCAAAGCAAGTAAATAGAGGCATTAGCAAAAGGTGCAAATAGTTCACGGTTGCATTTTAAAAAATATTTATGCACATTGCATTCATTTAGATATATTTTTAAAAAAGTTATGAAAAGCGTAGTTCACAGGTTACTGTTTCTACATATGTTGTAATACAACACAAATAATGTAGAACATAAAAAACAAAGTAAGCAACTGAAAGTTTCCACTATGATTAAAAACACTGATTCCAGTATTTAGTGACAGCTAGAAAATTGTTTCCAGGATCCATTCCAACATTGCATTATCACACTTACACGGTCAAAGCTAACCAGCCCCTGAACATGCTATAATCAACATTTTTGCATGCCAAACCACTCTCCAGCCATATTTAACAATTATATATTGTATAATATTTCAACCGGTAATTTGGGAATCACATGGATCTTAAAAGATGTACTTCCTATTGTGATGACTGATTTACAGACATTTGACACAGTGAAGAAACCCCTATGTTAATTTCTATGTTTAGTTTGTATTTACAATACAGTAAAAGTACTAAAATGACAACACAAGTAAAAATGAGTAAGTGGCAGTACCACCCTTACCCATGGCACTAGGCTCTGATTTGCTCTGGGTTCATCCAAAGGACAACACAGATTCACGAGACCCTTTTACAATTTGAATGAAACTGAAGAAAAAACCCAAAGTGTTGCACTCTGCATGAATCCATACAAATTATTTAAAACATCTAATATGGAAATGTCACTCTGCTGATTTAATAAAAATATCCCGCAATCCATATCATATATTTAAAAAAAATAATCACCGAACTTTTACTTTCTTTGTCTCCTCCTATTTCCCTACTATTTCACTTTCCCTTTTAACATTTTTGTTTCCTTCATTTGGTTATGTTAAGAGATTATTTTTCTTCATTCATTAGCAATACCATGAAAGAGAAAAAGAACAACCCACAAATAATTTTTAAACATGAATCCAGTTCAATTTTATATGCTTTTATCCTTTGATTTTGAACTCCCTGGATTCCTGAACTATATTAAGTATACTCTAAACCAAGCATTCTTAAATACACTCTAACTATTAAATGCTTGGTTCACATGCTTATAATACCTTTATACTGAATGGTATACAAACATTTGAACATATAAAATCTTCTTTTTGTTTTGCCAGTTAAACTAAATTATCAATGTTAAGTGTATAAAATCCCCCTTCTTGAAAAATAAGGGTTTCCCCCGCCCCAACTGATAGAATAAAAAAGAAGTCTTCAAAAATTATATTTCACTAAAATGAAATATTTGGCAAAAAAGTTATTGAATAATGGAATTCTTTAGACATTTTGTATAATTCCAAATAAACTTTCTCTTACACAGTTTTTCCCCTAGTATTATGTGCCAGTGTATAATATTTTTATATGAGCTAATCTTAAAAAAGATGTAAAGGTGTGCTGTTAATACGTACCCAGTCAAACAGGGGTACAGAAACATAAAATATATGGTCAAAAACCACAATACAAAAATGTATGATCTTGTTTCCAAATGAGACAGCAGTTTTAAAAAGTCATATGATCACTCAACAGTAACTTTAATAAAGACTTTAACTGTACTGAAAATTTTCAGGTCTGCAAAATACTCCAAGCAGAACTTGCTGCTGCATACTGTGATGGTATTTGACCTTGCTATGATGGTAATTGAGCACCTGCCAGTGTAGTTCTACATGAAACTAATCAATGTTTCCAGCCCTCATAGCAATTTTGGACACAGCTAAGTGAGAGATGAATTAATTTGCAATTAACATGAAAGGTTTTTTTTGTTTGTTTGCCTCTTTGTTTGGTTTCTTTAAAGCAAAACCTCTTCCAGTTTCTACTTGTTTAGGTTAAAAGTCCAGTTACTGCACACCCCTAACACTACGCCGTTAATGGTCAACTTAAACGTTTAAAATGTGCAATGTCTCCTCACAACAGAACTGCACTTAGGCTTCTACCTTCTCCTTCTTTTTACTCTTTTTCAGGAAGGATGGGGTGCGGAATTTCTTCTTTTTCTTTGAAGGGGATTTGGAAGGCGACCCTTCAGGGGACAGGGCCTCTTCTATCTTTTCAGAGCCTTTAATGGTAATCTCTACGCTCTCCACAGTACTCATGGTTAACTGACTGACCCTCCTGGTGAGATCTTCTTCCGTGTCATGTGCATCTTCCTTCCCGTTCACCACCACGACTGGCATCTCCACAGATATTAGGTTGGCATTCTGGGTGTAGAAATCCTCATGATTTTCTGAAAGAGCAAGTGATTTCGCAATTATTTATCTACACTTTCATGCAGAAAACCCAGTATTGAGACAAAGCCTGCGAATCTGGACTGTGATCCAAAGAATGAAACCCAAAGTGCTTAGGTGTTTTTTTTTCCCCTTTATCCACAATCTTAGTTGCTGTAAGCAGACAACGCAGTCAAAATGTCATTAAGGGAAAATGGGCTGAAAAATCTGATCTCTGCCAGGTGCATGCACAGCTCAGGCTCTATAGAGTATGTACAAATATAGTCTACACAGCATACACAGCCTCAAGCACAGTCAGAATTATATTTTCCTGCAAGAGACTGATTTGTGAAAACACAGCCATTCCATACAGAAGGCATTGGAGAACTTGCCTTTTAAAATGCCTGCTTAGACTTCTGGAAAAGTCTGAGGCAAAAGAACTATTATTAACATTTTCAGTAAAATTAAGTATGATATCTATTTGTTCCACATGGCTGATATCTTAGTTTCAGCATGCCCTGAATTGTTTTCTGTTTGTGAGAATTATGTATTAGAAAAAATTGGGAAAAATGGTTTTCTGGACAGAGTACCACCCAAACTTTGCAAAAGAGGGCTCCTTTTGACTCAGTTGACTTCATGCAAGTGTGAAAGTGCAGCAGAAGAATTGAGGACTTGGGTTATTGGAGCCCTTGGCACCGTACAGAAATTGCATGGAATACCTTCTAATCTTTCTGGGACATTTTGCGGGGATTGAGTTTGTGACTGAATTTGTGACACAGATGAACCGTCATCTGAGAATAATTCCTGTTCAGCATCTGCAGGACAAGATGTAAGTTAGTAGCCAAGCAAAAGTGAAAATCAAGCAAGAGTGTCAGTGCTGGTGCTACAAGATTTACAGATCTGCTACAGCTTTGTGTTGCTCATGCTGACAACAGCACGAAGTTACAATACACAGTTGAAACTCTAAAGAATTATGGATTTATCTGCTAAAAATTGGTAGATATTAGTTCTTTATTAGAAAGCATAAAAAAAGGTGGCAGGGCTGCATTCCAAGTAGCATGCCCCACAGTTTTATCTCATCACAGTGTGCTGGTACAGTAAGCTATTGCACTATGTCCTGAGTTGTACAACAAAGTTGTCTTATATAGCAAAGTTGTTTTATTACACAGTATTAGCAAAGAAGAATTCAAACCAAGTGTTACTGTTAAAAATTTAAATTAACCCTGAATTAGTAATTGTCTATGGAATAGTAGTATTGGAAGAAGATGTGAAAAGTGAAAGTAAATGAGATTTGCACATTGAGAGAACAGAAGTAAAATTAGAGAAGCCAGTGCCAAACATCTCAGTAAACTTTTGCTCAGTTGGGCACAGATCTGAGCTACTTGATCTAACTTTAGTGTCAGCTCTGAGAAGGAATTGGATTAAGATGACCTTTGTGGACTCTTCCACCTTATGTTATTCTACAATTTTGACACAAAAAATTCATCACGGTTATTTGTGATTTTGTCAACCCCATTTCTCTGCAAACCCTTCATTGCTTTAATTTCAGCACTAACTAAAGTAAAAGAACAAACCACATTTAACAAAAGAATTCTAACACCTCAAGGAATGATTAGTTCTAAGCTTGTTGCCAGCAGTATACACTAATAATTAACATGTACACAATTTTTACAGTTGATATTTTCAAGCTTATTATTAAAATGTAAACCCCAGCAATTCAAACCACACTGCTGACCTTCCAACCCCTGCTGCCTGCGCTCAATGGTTTTCTTGTACTCTTCCAGTTCCTTTTCAGTGAGGTGGCTGAATGGGTTGGGTGGTGCCGGTGGTGCGTGCTCATCATCAAACTGCATTGGCTGGGAAAGAGAAAGCCACAGAATTTAACAGTTAAAAAATAAGAAGCAACAAGCAAAATGTGCAGGCCTTCTTTTCTTTTTATTTTTCATCAAAATTTGGTGACAAAATTTTGGCCAGGAATACAGAATTAAAACACAGGTGTACTAACTGTTGGATAGCTGGAAACTCTTAGAAGTACAGCACTCCAATTCCAATTCACCACAATATGTTGGATAACCTTATTAAGGATAACTGCAGTGTTTGGAAGTATATTCTATTCAAGAAAAGATTAATATAGGCAGGTAAGAAATTGGAAACCCTCTCTCCCAATAAGAAGCCTGTTTCTAATGAAAGCTGTCTTCCACATGGTCAGATCCCACCTTTTAAACTCAGCTATTTCTGGGACTCAATTGCTATCTTAAGCATCACTTCCACAGACTAATGAAGGCTATTTTTGCCCCCATGCATTCTGAAGTTCCTCCTCTCTCAGTTAAATGATCTTAGACAAAGATCCTACTTCATTAATATAAATGATGGCAAACTTGACATACACATCTCAACTTGAAACTAACTTTTTAAACCTTTAAACTGAAACATTAAGATGTATCACACCTCTAAAACTGGCATAAAAATAATCAGTTCTAACAAAACATTTAGAATGAAAATGGCCCAAAATGACATTTGAAAGTCAGGCAGCCAAATTAACCTGAACAGTTGTAAATTAGTTAATTATGTTGTACTCACTGAACTTGGCTTTTTATCCACAACAATCCCTGCGAGCAGCTGAGACTGAGGTCCTGCTGTCTTTAGGTCATATCGGTTTTGTTCCCTTATCTACAGGAGAAAATAAACCAGGTTAGAAAGAGATATTTCTCTTTAACAAATCCTATGCCCATCAGCTTTGCAAAGTCACTAACACTGGCAGCAGTGAATGGCTGGAGAATCAAGCTGTGTGCTACTGCACCTAAAAATTAAGAACTCTTCTTCCACCTCTGAATACACAGCATATGTTGTTCGGCTCTTTCAGTACTCACAAATATTTACCCCAGTCCCAGCTCTTGCACTTCATTTAAGCCAACACCCAACACTTTGAAATAAGCTCCCAGGAATGGCCTCTAAACCTGTCCTCTCCACCTCATAAAGGACACATGTTCAGCTATTGGAGAAAACTTTGTGGTCACAAGGGTTGGCAAAGTTTTCCTTCTGTGAATAGTCAATTTTTTCCCTAAACAGCCCTAACTTCTAATTGTCAGAGTTTAAGAAATCAACAGATCAGATATAAATACCAATACAAATCATATAAAAAAATCCTACAGGAGAGAATTAGGAATAAACACTTGATGAGCCAGTGACATGCATGAATTTAAAAATCATTGCCTGGGACATGTACTATTAATCTCTGGATGATTAGAGGGTGCCTTTCCAGTTCTAAGGAAGGGAGTTGTTCCTTCTAAATCCACTTCAGTCCCCAAGTACACTGATAAAGAATTTTTCAAGAATGAAAAAAATATGCAATCAAATGAAAAGTGTCCTGAATATCTCTTAATATAGTTATTCTGAGGGTGGAGTATTTGGTCAGTCTGATAATCAGTGTCTTTCATGCTGGAAGGGAAAAGCAGAGAGATATTTCTGTTTACACTGAGGTCCAACAATGATCTCTCATTTTCTCTTTTTTACTGCCATTAGAAATTCCAGCTTAACAAGCACTAGGAAAATTAAAACGGAACAGAGCGAGATTAGAGTCTGAGACTGAATCACGATGTAGATGACACACAGCAATTCTGTTGGTGTTGACACCTAATTATATACTAAATAAAATGCTAAATAACAGGGACTACCATTCCCAATCTATAATTTCCATAGTTAATACTCATCCTTCATCAGATTATTGCACTCAAAATTTAAATACATAAATATTGCATGCATATCTACAGATTTTATGTATATCACACATTTAAATATGTTTTTGGTGCCAAAAATCACATACAGTGTAAGAATCTTCTTAATAAAATCAAAACATTTGAAAATGTTATTTTACTGCTCTGCTGATTCATTACTTGAACATATAATTGTATTTGGAAATGTTACATTTTCCATTTCATTACACTTCTTTTTACCTTATTTCTCTTTTCCAACACTTCACTTGGGTTTGTGTTTAGAGGAACAAATTGGTTTGGATCTTCAATTTTGATTGGCGTTCCTCCACTAGTCTTGGAGGAGTCATCAGCTTTCATCCACTTCAAGAGGGGGGTGAAAAAAAAAAAGAGAGAAGCTAAAATACCCAGTATGAGGGAAAGGAATAATTCTCTGTGTTATCTTACTGTTAAAGAAGAGATATCAAGAAAGAACTTTCTGATTTTATTCTCAATTCCATCGACACCTAAAAAATCATCCCAACTCCTTTACAGGTTTGTGTGTTTGCCCAAGAGGATATAAGTTGCCTTGAACATGACTACTTTTTGTAAATACTGACATACATTCCTGAAAAATTCAGTGTTACCTGTGCACTAATGATGCTGTATTTAAAAAGGACCACAGCTTCTAGTAACTGGCACGTCAATCCAGAGCCCTTGTTCATGCAACCAACTTCCACCTCTGCTGACTACACATTGACTATGGTTTTTTTTCCCTTCTCAAGCAGGGTTCTGAGGGTGTTTTTCCCAAACTCAAGCTTAGAAACCTGCCAGCCTGCCAGCAGGAGGAGCTGGTGCTTTTACAGTTGTACTGGGAGTAGCTGAAGAGCAATAACACGCTCTGTAGTCCCACGAGGGCCACCTCCCTGCAGGCTGGAAACTAAGTGTAAGCATCTTGCTGAGCTGCAGAAGGGGGAAAATCTTTATCATCATTAAAAGCCTGTAGCACGAACAGACCTTTTGAAAGCTGTTTTCAGTAGGCTCACAAATAGAAAAGGGGCAGCAAGAGATGAATTAGAGCTCGTGTCTCCCTCATGTAAAAAAAGAACAACCCACGGGTGACTTAAAACCTTACTATATTTGGTGGATAACCAAATATAGTACAAGATAGCACAAGAAGAAGTGGTAGAAAAACTGTTTTCTACTTCAGGAATGAGAAGAGATGGTTAGAACTGTGAAATCATTGTTAAATTTTATCATAAAGTGTTAGTTACTCTTACAGTTAACCCCTCTCTTCTCAACGAGAGGAGGCCCATAGTACTGATGTCATTAAGGCTCTGAAAAGCCTATTTTAATTTGCTCAATAAACTTATTTTCTAATCCTACTCAAGATTTACTCATATAAACTGTGCATAACTTACTTTCAACTAGGGCAAAACCAAAGTGACTGTCCAACCTATCAACCTACCGTGATCTTAGTCCTGGGACTGGTTTCCCCATTCCAGGACTCCTCAGGCACATTAACTTTCAAGTATGTGTTTGGAGAGTTCAGCCATCTTGTCTTCTCCCTCTGTTGCCTCTGTGCAAGGAATTTCAGGGGGGAAAGTGGAACTGTATCATCTTCAAAGGAAAAGGCAGTCACAGTGGCTGGGATCTCAACATCACTCTTATGTCTGGGTTTTTCCCTGACTAATGGTTGCCTATAGGCATAACCAGTTCTGTATCCCTGTGGAGGAGGAAAATAAGAAATTAATGTTAAAAAAAATTTAAATAAAGATTTTTACTATTAAGTTACTCTACATTTGTAAGATGGTGGGACAAAATTGGAGCTCAAAGCATTATAAATTCTTATTAAGACAGAATACTGCTGTCAGAAACAGTATGACTAAAAAATTATTTTCTTTACAGAAGCTAATTCTACACTCTAAACCTTACAGGATTACATAGATACCATCAGAAACATGCTCTCACCAGGTTGTCCAGCATTCTCATGAGTGCTTCAAATTCTTGCTCCCCAACTTTCCATTTTTGTTGTGAAGCCATATTAACTCCACCTCCTCCCATTGCTGCCACAGCATGTGTTGAAGGCTTGAACTTCTGCAGATCCAGTAGTAGGAGATTGTCTATCCCACCTGCTCCAGCTAATGCATGAACCTAGAGACATCAGGAAGCGTATTTCATTTGTGAAAAAGCTCTCGTATTCTCTGCTTTTCTGAATTTGCAGCAGGAGGTTGCGTAAATACATGCTGCGGTTACTTCTCGGGCTGGTTTTCTACTGTCCAAAAATGTATTAAAATATATAGCAAGAGACTGCTAAAACATTGTATCCTCTACAGTGCATCTAATGATTGCATTTCAAAAAAACACCAGATTCAAACGCTTTAAGAGTACCTTAAAAACATCTTTCTGCATCACAAGATTAAAAATCTTTCATTATTCTAGCTGTTTCAAAATGAAAGTGTGTCTGAAATCAAAATGAATGGTAGGGCAAGGAAGGAAAGGAGTGGGAGCCCACCATTTGCACATGCAAATGTCTCTTTGGGAGGACAGGATCACTGGAGAACACAAAGTGATGAAGTTTCTGGGGATGGGCTTAAAACTTATGAAAAGTGAGAACACTTTCAGTGGTCTCCACGGGTTATAGGTAACACCTGGATACCCAACCAGGTGACTAAAGAAAGATAAGAATGAAAACAACTGAATTTGTGATTCAAGTTACTTTTAAATATGCCATCCATTACCATTGCTCTAAAGACCTTTTTTTAATTTGGTTTCACAAATTAATTGTGATCACAGAGAGAAGCTTCTTTTTTTGTCACAATATTCAGTAAAGGAGCTGGCTCTCAAGAGATCTTCAGTCACACTTCCCCATGCAGTGAGTACCAGCAAATCTATTACCTGACAGATTCTCTGCATGAGGCTCACTCTTGCACAGCATGGAACAAAACCTTCTGTACCTTTCGGAGTGTGACACCACTGAGACTGTGTCAGTGTTCCTAGAATGAGTATTTGTGCCATTCCCTTGGTGATTCCCTGATTATTCCAGGCTCTCTTTGACCAAGTATACAGGACTACTGGATTCTACAACTCCAAAACTGTGTCATGTAAGAGATCTTCCCATCTGGGATATAATCTGCAACTCTATAGTGTGTTTGAAATTAAACACAGATAAATTCTCTCTCACCTGCGTTTCACAGGCCAGTTGCACATTGAAAATATAGTGGAATGCTTCTTCCAGTGTCTCTCCTAGTGCTACCACACCATGGTTTCTCAAGACTAACACCTAGTAAATGAAGACACTAATGTTAAATGGTAGAAACTGGAACAGGACATGAAAATTGTTCATGAAGAGCATAAATGAGGCTGAATACCTTGCAACTGGGTCCAAGAACTTTTTGAAGCTGAATTCTCTCTTCCTGTTCATCAAGAGATCCCTGATAGTTGTAATAAGCAACATCTCCCAGAATCAGAGCCTCTTGTGATATGGGAAGGATGCCACACTTCATAGAAGAAACCTGTTTCATAAAAATTAAATGCTGATAACTAGGGAAAACTTACATCTCAACCACCCAAACCTTAGCAGGGTGTACTTTGTTAGATGAGAAACAAACTCCATAGGGAGAGCTTAGAAACAACCCCCCCACCAGTTTAATTTGCAATAGGGTGACAGAGCTGCTGCTGGGTAGTCTGGTATACTGGGTAGTCTAGGGACATATATATTGAAGGAAATTTTTGTGAATTTTATTTGTGCTTAATTCTCAGTTTATTTAATGGTTTATCCTTCTTTCTCACATTTATTACTTCAAAAAGCTAGTATAAAAGAAATTATACATTCCTTTTTACTTTGTGTGTGTGTATATATATATATGCATTTCTAGATAAAATAATAAGAATTCAGTTATTTCAAACCAATTCTTTCAGGCCTCCTTGCATTTTTATCATTATTATACAGACTATTTAAAGTTTATGCTAACTATAACATTTAAATACTGAGGTAAATCCAAACTAAGTGTAACTACTAATCAAACCACTTAAAAATGGAGCTGCATAATGCAAATTAAGATGATTTATGCAGCACATTATATTATCTAGGATGCTATAAATGAAGCCTGTGTAAACTATTTGCTTTACAACCTCCTCAACCTCGGTACAGTAATCTCTGAGCATCAGTTTATTCTGATGCCATTCCACTGTGATGGCCCAGCCCTCTCTCTATTTGGTAACCTCACACTTTTATTTATCTGCGCAGTGTCGATATTAAAACAAAAATGAAACTGCTGTGGGGAGAAATATGCCCTAAGTTCATAGGATAAAGCTGTTTTCTTTCAGTCTGTGCCAAAGGAAGACTCACAGCAGCCGTGGCAGGGGTGTGTATGTGTATGACACATCTGATGTCGGGGCGGGTGGAGTAGATGGCCACATGTGGGCTGAAGCCCACACTGTCAATACTGAGAGCTGTGCTTCCCTGGTCCACTACATCTCCTAGGATGTTCACTTTAACCTGAAAAAGGCAAACAGACAAGTGATATTCAGAAAGTTTGTGACAACTTCAGTAATCTAGAAAATACCCTTCCCTTCTTATTTAGCACCAAAGTTTCCCACATACATTCAAGGCTCAGAGCACAAAAAAATGTAGGTGAGCAGCCATGAATCTGTGTCAATAAACCACCCTGCTGTACTAGCCCTTGATAGCTGTTGGAAGTTCAACCATGGAAGAAGTCAGGACAAGACCCTGATACAACATATATTCTACTTCAGTCTAACTGACTTTTCCTTGTTTCTGACTTTCATTTCATTAACTTTTCCTACATTTTAAATATGAAGATAATTCAGAGCCTGAGAAATTTCCAGTAAGAATATTCAATGCACAAGGAATCTTCCGTTTCATTCAACATTAAAACAGTAATTCCTGGATCAACAAAAAACTACAGCAGGGTCATATTATGTCATGGTATTTTGGTTCTGTGTTTTCTATGTAATAGTATCAATCTCATTTTGGTACCCCTTTCACCTTGAGGCAGTTTCTTTACAGATATGCACTGACATGAAGAGCATATGGCAGGCTCTACACCAAAAGATGTGTGATTTGGCAGCCACCACTGCCTAAATACCAGTTTGTAACTTCACCCAGCTCATTTGCTGGGCCTGGGGAAGATTATTTGACTTTATCTCCTCACTTCTAAAGGTAAGAGGTGATTCTGATAACACTACTCCTACAGAGTCATTTCACAGGTATTGCCACTCTCTCAGGTTATAAAAGGCTACTGCTACAGTCATGCTACTGGTGAGCTTCATCAGATAGGAAAACAAAACTTTGCTGCTCCACACTGAAGCTGGAGACAAAGAAACAGAAAGTAAAGCTAAACCCAAGAAGAAATACTGGCAACAAAGGGGGCTACTATCTAAGCAGTTAATCAGCTTTTCATCTGGTGGGTAAATATTAAAAAAACCCAAACAACAGCATAATTACAGTTCATTTAAGCAGCCACAAAAGTATTTTAGAAAACAAGATGAGCCTTGTTGGTTATTACAGCAGGTGAATCACATACCAAATTAGAAGCTGAAGCTTCAGAAAAGGACAGCCCTCTTGGAATGATTAGAATGTGGTTATGTTCTTTGCTTACTCTTACCTGCAAAGGAGACAGGAAATGGATTACTGATCTAATTTACATTAATCAGGGGGAAAAATAATTTGAATGAATAGGTGAGACTCTAAATAAGTTTTTTTGCTCTAAAATACTTACTGTGATATAGGTATTTGGCAAATGTGCCCACCCAAACAAGTCGGCCAATCTATATAAACTGGCTAACTTGCAACGAGTAAGTTTTTCTCCCTTAACAAACGAGGAGGTATCTACCCCAGGTAGGTCATTGATGGGTGTAATCATTCCATGGCCTGAAAAACAGACAAAAATAGATGATGGCCAGTTGGACAACTAAATGTATTTCCAGCTATGCCATGACCTTCCAGATGCAGTGTACTTAAATGGTTAGCAAAGCAGTACCAGCATTTATGAGATTGAATAAAGGTTTTCCTGAGCTGTCTCCTGAATCAATATCCTACGTACGACTGGAACTGTCCTTTAAGACATTTGTCAATAATGAAGTAATTTTACATGTTACTTTGAGGTTTCTTGTTACAGGAGAAGATATTCCTTGTGGACTTCTGACATCAGCAAAACTAAATTGAAGAGATATCTTGGTCTTAGCACTTCAATTCAGTCCCAATGAAGAAATTAGGATTAGTGCAAGAGTTCTCAGACCCTTAGACAGAAGGCATCACCTCTTAACAGAGAAATCACAAAGATCAATTTCTCTCTTTGAATTGTGACTACACGAACATACCCTTCTCCCCTTCATGAATGCATGATAGCCTTTTGACAGCCCACAACCTTTGCTTAGAGAGGAAGTTAAGAGCAAAAGAGGTAAAAGTCATTTTGGTTTTCAACAAATGGAGGGTGCACTTTGAGATCTGTCCCCATTGTCTCTGGCAAATGCAGCAGAGACGACAGTGGGACAGAGTCTCAGTAACCAACCAGAGATGTGCTCACGAGGTTATTTGGGCTCTCTGTTCTCTTCCACTTGTTTTGTTAAATAAACCCTGAAGTACCATTTTGGGACCAAATCTCCAAAGATGATGAATGCTGACAGCTGCCACTGTACTTCAGGCTTGTAAGTTCCCATACGAAGTCCACCCACAGAACTTAAATTGACTTGAATGTCTCAGTGCTTCATGACTTGGAAAGAAGAACTTGGGTGTTAACTGCAAAATCCCAGTGACATCTTTACAAGTAGAGTGCAGACTAGAATCTGTTCTTAACTCTGGGAGCTGGTCATCTGAGAATTCAGTTTGCTGGGGTATTGTCCCTACCTCAGAGTTGTTTTTGGTTGGTTGTTTTTTTTTTTAGTAACAATATATATGCACAAGTAGAAAAATAAACTACATAGTAATGTATTTCACATCTCAGTTTATATTCATATTAAATTCCTAACAATAACAGGGCACAAAATATTGTTCCCGATGTCAGTTCAACTTTTATTTACAAATTATAGAATAACTGATTTTGATGATTCCAACCATTTTGGATATCATTATACAAGTCAAAAAATTTGAGAGAAAGAAGCCTAAAAAGGCAAGTTAAGGCCACCATCTGCACTACTTCACAGCTGAAGCAAGCTCTGACAGGATTTTTATTCAAGGAAAGAGGAGATCCCAGCATTCCTAAGCCTTGGAAACAATTTTTAAAAAAAAAAAAAAGCAGTTGATGTGTAATTCACTTACTGAGTGAAGATGAGGAAAAACCTGTAAAAGTGCTCGCTGTAATGTATTCAGCAATCTGCTGTAATGCAAGCAGTCCAGTGGGGTTATTGCCCTTCTTCATCTGTTCTTGAATAAGGCATTCCAGATCTTCTCTAAAAGCCTGTAGAAACATTTGAGAATCATCACGGAAACCTGGCCTTGATAATCTTATTTCTATTATAGGTGGGGCTGGTAGTTCTGCGTCTTATTAATGTTACATGAAACTTCCCCATAGACTTTGTTTTTAGCTGTTTTAACTTTGCCAGACTTAATCATCCAACCCAAATTTTGTAAACTAGGTACTGGCAATTTGGAAGGCAGAAAGAAGGAGTTTGGTCACAGAGGATTTACTATTTCCCAGTACATGACAAGATAAAATGTATTTTTTTATATATTATTAAACCCATTTTTATCAGTAATTAAAGCGTTGTCCATGTTTTGGAAGAGATACTTGAAATTTGATCAGGAGGTGTTGCTTTCTCTGCTGGATATTTTTTTATAATGTAATCTCTCTGAAAACCCATTCAAATTTGATAAAGGTATAAACAACTGGAAAACTGGAGCTCATCCATGCTCAAGTAATATCACAGAAAGGCAAAAACTAGAAGGAATGCTATCTTCTCTCTATTTATTTCCTTCCCCAAAGGGAAAAACCCTTCCTTCTTTTTCTGAATAAAGTGACTTCAAGCCCAAGAGACAAACTTTTGCAAAATATATCATGAAAAGGTTTTCATAGTATCAAATTTAATATATTATGCACTGTGGACAAAGCCTGTTCCTTTGGATGATAAACAGATTAGTCCCTACCTACAACACACCACTGTCCTAGGACCACTGCAGTCCTGACATTCCTGGACTACAGACTAAAGACAGACTAAATTCTGTTCCTTCAAATTTATGGGTTACATTTTCTAGCCCTCTCATTACTTTTTGGCAGCATCTTTCAGCTTTTCCCCAAACTCACAGTACCCAAAGCTGCACACAACACAAGCTGAGGTAGATTGTGAACATTCCTCCTGGTTTCTTCCAAAAAGACATTTGGTGTCTTTACCATGCAGCTGGCTCCTATTATAACTCCACACTGTTCCCTGTAAGTAATTGCTCCTTTCAGTTTGCCTTCCTTGACAGAGCACTTGCTCTCAATTAAAGAAAGAAAACAGTTCTATATGACAAATGTAATTTCTTCACTGAATTTTAATTCAGTCCTTCAAAACACCCACTCTGTTGGGCAAAATCCACCAATCCCTTGGGTCTGTTCACCAACAGGTTTTGATTAGTAAGAGAGAGTGCTACTGAGCCCCACAAAGACATCCTCGGGTCTCTACTTCACATCTACTGATACAACCTCCTCAGCTGGACAGTTGAGTCTCCATGACTACTAATTACCAACTTTTCAGATAGCCGTGCTCTCCTTTGAATAATTTTGTCAGGATCATGTCCATACCTGAGACCTTCCAGATCTCCTTAAGCCTCTAAAAATTCCCACCCACTCTGAATGGATCTGTTGCACAGATCTCTCAGTGTAGACCAGAATATTCACGTGGCATCCCCCAAACAGCTGAACAACCTCTCACCAGCCTGAAGATGCACAGGCAGAGTCAGATTTTTCTCTTTTGTGGCTGCTGTTGGTAAGGTCTATGCAGCAGGAGAAAGGAGCAGATGAGGAAAAGGAAAGAAAAAACATGGAACTGAGAGAGGAATGGAACCTTCTTTTACCTCATGAACTTCTTTTCCTAGGGGAAAAGTAGTGGAGGTCAGGGAGCAATGGCCATAAACTGAAACATACAAAGTTCCAGCCCAACATAAGGAAGAACTTTAGATCAAGGGTAGCAGAGCACTGGACCAGGCTGCCCAGTTCTCTGCATTATATTAAATTATTCCTCCTTCAATTCAACAAGAACTATAGAAAAGATCTGCAAAAACATTAATAGTAAAGTCTCATTAGTCATACTCGGATTTCGGAGTTTTTTTTTAAACCTGTACAAGTAATGTTACTTCTACAGCAGCAAAAATGTAATATAACATATTTTGGGAAATTTCTGACAGATTTTTAGTTTATTGCATATTGTATTTTTAATTCTTCTGCTTTTTGGTCACATTATTTTCTTTCATTCTTCTGAGCCTAATTTTGTACCTTAATGCTAACAGCAGTATGATACACATTTTCTCAGATTATTAGAAACAAGTGTTTAGTGTTGTATCAACAGCTTTGTTAAACGAAACAAGCAGCTTCCCCTAAAATTAGTTTTAGAAATAAGAGAAGATAAGTAAGAGCCAGGAAAGTAGCAAGTATGGAGGTTAGGGATGAGCTATAAAGCAGGTGAGAATATTGATGAAGTGCATAAAATCAAGTAGGCAATTTATCCACATGCCAGTGTATAATGCTATTTTCTAGCAGCCTTCAGCCTGTCACATGGATATCTATGAATATTTCAATATATTTCATTCACTGCTACAGACCTTTAAAACTTGGAACTGTATATCCTTTAGGTAACCATCCCACACATGCTAACACAACCTTCTTCTATTTCTGGTAATCCCAGTGGGCTTCTATGAAGGGCACCACCTTCTTGTGGTCCACAATTTACCTTTAATAAGAGCTATTAAAGGAATGTTATTTACTGGGTATTTATTTCACTGCACAAGACTGATTTCTGTAAAACTACTAGATTACAGGGTTCTGATTCTGGGATCTGACCAGAGCAGCAGGAACCTGCTGAAACCTAACAAGAGCCTGGAGACCAAGAGGTTTGGTTTTGCTTTAATTCATGAGATTGTGATATATTTATGTATGTGTGGCATTACACTTCCCACAGTGATCAAGCAAAAGTCATACAAGTCACACTGGAGAGAGATGCTTTCAAAGAGATGACAAACGTGCTTCTCTGGCACAAAGCAGATATTTTTCAAGTGGAAAGGTCACTGGTAACTTCAGATGTAGTATTTGACAAGAAAATGCTGACAAAGGAAAAACTGTGCTGTCAGATGAATGAAAAATTATGTTATTCAGCTGTATGCTCAGCATTGCTCAATCAAGAGAAAGTTTCAGCCCTGGGATTGTAGTAGGCTCGCTGGGTATATGTGTATTGTTTTGTTTGTTTGAAACCACAACAACTTTAGACATGAGACACTAAGAGCAGTGACTTTTTACAGTGGGGTACAAGTCCCAAAGTGAGCAGCACAGCACCTCATGGCTGCCCATGATCCTGCCAACACAGCTGGACTCCAACACCTGCAGGTGCCTCCACGCAGCAAGGATGTAGCCTGGACAACCCATTCCTCTACAGCTGGGAATCATTTCCTGTTTGCACAAACATCCTTCTGCCTTCAGGGACCCCTCACCTGCCCAGCCAAGCATTGTGTCCCCCCTTCTTTGTGCTGAAACAGCACTTCAAGCATCAGACTGAAGGTTTGCATAGGAAATATCCCATGGTATGAAAACTGGACCCATGACAGCTACTGGAAAGAAGGTACAGTGACATTTCAGACAAGATGCACAACTGGGAGGATGCTGAGTAGGGCTTTTATTTTAGACACCCAAGTGAGTAGCCTGACCTTGGTAGAATGCAGGCTGCTGTTCTGCTTCCACCTCACCCACCTTCTGAGTGCCACTCCACCACTTTCCTTTGAGACATGAATTTCCCCACAACTCACCAGTAAAAATTAACAGGGCAGCTCACCCTGTTCCTAAATCTGTTTCCAAAATTCCACTCTTTCCAAAACTGTAGTCAGCCTTTTTACACCAGCTTAGACAGCCTTACATGGTACTGCACAGCCTGCAGAACATGCCCAGCTTTTCTTGATGGAGTCATTAGTAGAATGATGAGGTCAAAGTCTTTCTAATATAAAAAATTACTTCACCAGAACTATTTGCAATCATCTTCCAAATACACATCATAGACTCAGGCAGTTTAGATGGAAAAATCTTTCAACTTAGATCTGCAATTGTTGTCTGAAACTCAAGAGTCAAGCTAACAAGCTCAGTTCTGACTCTTTTAAGTCCATTTTCTTTCAGAAGTAAAGTCTAAGTGTGAGCTGACACTAAATTTGAGCTTTTAAGAATCAAAGCAACATTTGCATGCACCAATTGAGAACTAGTATTTTTCAGTCAACATATGCAGGAAGAACTGGAACAATAAACCTGCTAGAATAACCTATTTTGCATGGATACACAAAAATATAGTGCAGAATAATGATGTTTCAAAAAAACTTGGTATTAATCTCTTCATCTTGCTGGGCAGCTCTCTAAAGATGTTAAGAAGTACACAGGCTTATAAGCATTTGGACTATCTATGCTGTTTCTTTTTTGTTGACCACTGATATCTACATGTATCCAACTCAAAAGAAGTAGAAATAAAGTAATAACCAAATAATAATGGTATACAAGTCATCTAAAAATACTCCCTACCACTGCAAACCTTTAAGAGGAGAAAGCACGTGCTCACATTAGGACTAATTACAGTAATGACCACTTTCATGTCTTTCTACAGTTAAGTAGCTAAAAAAGATGTGTGGCCCCTACCTTTCATAGCAGCACTGCTGTTAGACTAAAAGCTTCCAAATAATATAAGAAACCCATTCAACCATTTTCACTTTTGCCCATTTTGATCATAACTTCTAATATCTTAAATCCATTTTTAAAAAGGGCATAATTCAACTTATCTAAACATGTCCAGACAGAGTCTCTAAGCCAAATCTCCACCACTGAAGAAAAGCTTCAAAACTTAACTGGTATTTTGTCCTCGAGAGCGAAGAGACGTTAGTTTTGGTTCCTGTGCTGTAAACACAGCTGCCCGGGAGAGGAAGACCTTCACCGAAACAGCCGACACGGCTCCTAACAGGCTCTTTCAAGACTGAAGTTTAGATACAAACAGCCGGTGCCCTCAGTGGAAAAGGGTGGAGTTGGCCACAAAAAAACCGCCAGTGAGTGAAGGCTGGCGGGGAGAAGATAAGAGTCACAAAAAGTGTTTGTCAATGCTGTGAAAGAGAACAAGGGGGATGGGGCTTCTGTGTTAAGACAAAAAGAAGCAGCCTTGGTAATAAGGAATTAGCTGAAGTTATAATAATCTCTTCACTTGCACTGAAGGGTAAGGGTACCTGGGCTGGATTTAGTGACTCAGCTGACAACAAGGCAGTCCCCACACAGAGCTCAGCCTGTGCCAGTTTTTCCAGCTCCTCTAACCTGGTGCACACTGGCTTTCCTCCATGAGCTGCAGCAGTGTTCACTCCTGTGATGAGCAGCCTAGAGATACCCCATGATTACAGCCAAACCTGAAGCACTGAACTCCTTTGCCAAGCCCATCTTCACACAGCCAGCTCCCAGAGCCAGCCACTCACACAACTGCTGCTCTGCATGGGGGTCTGGGTCCCTCCCTTGTGCTCTCTAATGGAGTGAAACCGTACCATACATCTTGCTAAATGGAATGTAAATGACATGTAATGAATGTAAATGGAATGTACAATTAAATGTAACGTGCTAGAAGAAATGAAATTTCAGCTCGTCAGGGGTCTCACGCATTTCTGAGCATAATTAACTGGGTTTTTCAGGAAGTGCAGGATTTGGAAGGGTGGGAGCACATGCACACATGGTGAGGAAGCACTAGGAGGGATGACAGAGCTCTTGCAGGGTGTTCTGGATGCACTTGCTCCTGCAGCCAAGGAGAAGTCACCAGTCAACCTTTCCAAGGTTTTCCAGGTATTGTTCAACATGTATCTATTGGCATTTACATCTAATGAAAACCACAATTCAAACTAAGTGTAATGGAGCAATATGAAAATAGAGGGGAGTGAAGGGTAACCCAGTTTTATAGTAAGAAAGCAAGGAAATTTTCATGATGTGCACTTGTGGTACAGGACATTGGTGTGAATTTACAGTGTACCTATACATCGTAGGGATTTCTTGGGTCCTCGCAGAGATCCAGCGGATGGCCTTGATTTGAGACAATGTTACCCTGACCACAAATTCCCTCCCACTTAAAATGCTGTCACAGTGCACAGGGGATCTTTAAGGGACGTCTTGTAGTGTGTCTTCAATAATGTGTCAAGTTGGGCTCTTGCCTCTGGTGAACAAAATGCTGCACACGTTGTATGATGAAAGCATGAAATTAAACAAGCTATTGCAGTGGGAGGAGAGTCATGACTTCCCAGCAGGATATAAGGAAGATGTCAGAGAAGACAAAAGCCAGAGCTGGGAATGCAAGGTGAGAGGACTGCCCAGTGAGGAGGTACTCAGGTGATGTAAAAGGTTGTAAGTCCTTTGTGGTCAAGGGGTGGGGCTTCTGAAGGATGTGAAAGGCATTTGAACTTCTGAGAAAAGAGCAATAAAAGCCAAAACATGAGGAACTGAAAGGACTTTGATATTTTAAAGAAAATAAACTACCCCAAAAGGGAGTGGTATTGCAAAAATACTGGATGTTCACTCAATACAAAATAAAGTAAGCTGAACAACTGCAAAAGCTGGGGAAAAATAAATTAAATCATCTTTCATCTCTGTCCTGATGGTTTGAAAATAACATATCCAGGAAAAAAATTCAAGTGTGGGTGGGATTGCTTGTTTTTGAGGAGAAAAATCTGCCTGCATGCTATATGCTAAGGCAAACCTCTGAATAGAAGAGTTGCTAAGCTGTATAGTTATCTCCCCACTTTTTTTTGGGCAAGACCAGCTAGTGTGGGAGGCAGGGGGGTGTGTACATGTACAAGCCAGGAAGGGAGGCACAGTAGAGAAGCACATTTTTAACCTCAGCATAACCCCTCAACATTTTGCAGTCCAGACATTTCAACCTGAGCCTTCCTGAAATGGCAGAGTCAAGCCAGAGTGGCCCTGAACACCCTGCAGAGTCACGATGGGTTACTACACACTCTCTAGATCCAACATGAAATTCAAATAAATCCTGATGGGATCCTGCCAACACAGAGCTCAACTTAAGAAAAAAAGCCCCAAGCTCCAAATAGCTATGTTTTACATGTAAAAATAGCCAGCACATATCCAGTGCAGCTCAATAAGCCACACAAAACTTCACTGGTAAATTAAAAACATAAACTGCACATTTAAATTCCACAAACCAGACATTTTTATGTTTACATAAAACAGCCTTTCAACTCATCACTTCAGACACAACTTCTTCTTACATCAGTAAAAATAATGAAGTATATCTCATAGATAAGCACATCTTTTTTATAAAAATGCATCCTCTCCCATTTCTACCCTCACCTGTAGCTTTCCTTCCAATACTTCAATACAAAGGGATGGAAGGCACTCCTCAGTGCAGTCTTAGCCCTGATCCTAATTTCCTGTTAGGTTACACTAATGTCCCGTTAGCTGAAGCCTGTAGTTACTTTTCTGCTGGATGGATAATTGTTTTACATGGTCTCACTGCACTGAAAGCAGTGTGGCACCGTTGCCTGCTTTGCCGGAAGATCCAACACCTTCCCTGCTTCATGATGGCTGTGGGGATCTTCTCCCAGTCTGTAGGTTAATTCAGCTCCTCAGTGCCAAACTGGCTGTTGAGTTTTCATAAACACCATAACTGTATAACCACTGCCTTTTTTTTGAAAGTGTTTTAAAGAGTTTCTGGTTGCTATGGTGACAGCATTGGAGAAATGCTAGAAGGAAATAAAGGCCAGAAGGACTTGTATGCCATAAATGAAATAAGGAGTTTGATGGTACAGCAAATATATTTTCACTCTGTGAAAGACATAGCTACTGTGCATAACAAGCAACATATGACTGTTTAGCATACAGACAAAACTGTTTTTAATTGCAGAGTTAAACTGGAAAATATAAAAAAAAAAATTCAAAACAACCAACCCATCTTTTCAGATTTTGCATATATTGTAGGGCAAGTATCTTGGGTCGAAAAAGCAATAAAACTAGTCCACTGCATTAATATAGTACCTTTCTTTAAAAATAACAATGTGCTACCTGAATCCTCTGAACCTGAAGACATTACTAATATGAACCTAAATGGCTTTATGCTAAGATTGGCCATCAGTACATCTGGATGCTATCAGGCTGCTCAGGCCCAGCTGATTTTAATTTCTTTCCACCTTTCTAACATACACAGAACAGCAAACACGTTAGGTTTATCAGATTCTCCAGGCTGTCAGATGCTCAGGGGCTACATGCAGTATTAGGCAAACACATCTGAGAACCCACTAATAATGTCAGGACATTCTCCATGGGCAATGGTCAGAAAACAACTATGATTTGTTTAAGGTTTATTATGAACAGACTCCAAGACATTAGCAAACATCAGAGGTAATAGAAATAGCTTTTCAGTAGCTTTTAAATTATTTAATTTAGGAAAGGGAAATTGCACATCAGAGAAGAGTAGTCAGATTGCACACTAGCATGGGCACCAAACAGCACATCAGAGAGATGCAGCAGCTTGATGTCTGAAGATGTCTGGTCAGGCCTGTAGCCCTTACAATAAGATGCACTGAGTAAAACATACTGTGGTTCCTGAAATATATTCTCTAATTTATTTTCTTGCTAATGGATTTAGATTTTCCTACTTGAAAGAAAGAAAAACATTTGTTAATAAAACCAGATTTAATTAGTACCTAAAGCTTCCTACTATGGGACAGTGATTAACCCTTTAGTTTTGCACCTCTTCTCACAGAAAGCACATGTTTAATGCTCACCTCAAGTCCATAACACAGTTACACAAGTACATAAGACAGCTACTATTCTTGCTATATGCACTCCACATTTACTAATACTTGCCAGTAGAAGAGTCATTGACTGTTTCTTTGATCTGAATGCATTCAACAAGACTTGGTGAAGATATGCCTTTATATATCTAAGACTGGGTGAACATCCACCAGCAAAGCAAGCTCTTCCTTAAACTGTGTCTCATAATTCCTATTCTTCTAAACATTCTTCAAACTATATTCTCTCTGTCAAGTGGAAGAATCCAGAAAAGCAACTAAGTTCTATGAAAATTTCTACCACAGTGTAATTCTACAGCTGTAGAACAAAAACACCATGGGCAATACTCATCAATTCAATCCCAAACCTGTGTTACACAGACTGGTAATGGGAGCAATACTTTCTGGCCATTGTGTGATGAATTTTAAATTCAGGAGAACAAGATAAATGTTTTCTGTCCTGAATCCCAGGAACAGTATGGAACACAGCAGCTAGAGCCTGGAAAAAATACCTTTCACCCCAAATAAATTATGAAATTTGCTTGATGGACATTTGGTCATGGATCCTGTATAAAAATGTTTTAATTTCATTGCATGAGAAATCACAGCTCAGTTTGTCTAAATTTTCTGTATCAGGGAAAGAGCAGATAAAAGGAGATACTTGAGGAGAAGTGGGAGCTCAGACGACTCCTTTTCGTGCCTGATCCCACACTCGGCTCCCACGTTCCCATTTCTCTCTAAGCCAAGCAGGCAGCAGGCCCCTGGCTTATTTGGACAACTCTTCCCTTACACAACAAAAACTTGCAACTTATTGGCAGCTCTGAACAGTCACTTTCCAAAAAGTGCTGGGCTCAGCTTCTCTTGCAGCAGGACACTGACAGCAGCCCAGCAGCTCTCTGTCTCACACTCTTCTGTTAAAACAGCAGCCTAAACTCAGGGGTTCATACCCCTCTTCACACCCCTTCCTTAAATCTGCATGCTGACACTGCCTCTACTAAAAAAAATACCACAGAAGCTGCAGCAAAGGGACATTAATTACATCTGGCAGACTTGGCAAAAGATGCCCCAAAATATTAATGAAATAGTTACAGTCATCAGATTCAATACTGTCATCAAAAGGACCAAAAAACCACCCTCACATACAAAACCAAATGATCTCTCCAAATTTTATTTTTATCAGTTAGGCTAAAGATTTAGTCTTTCCATGAGTCCTGGCGACTCATAATGTGAGTATTTTAACAGGAATGAGTAGAATCCGGTCACATTTTACAACTGAGTATTTAACATAAAATTATTGTGATTAAAACATTATGCAGTACCTCCTTAGAGTATTTTCCTTATAAAAGAGCCTGGCTGCAAACCCAAGCTTGCACAAATTAACTTGAAAAATAATAAATTCCTTAGTCAACAGGTTCACATTATACTCAAAGCAACACACAGATCCAAGAGACACTCCACGACAACACTTTAGCAAACAATCCTGTTATTCATGGATGACTATAATAGAGTGATTACTAACAGCTGTTTGCAATCTCTTTACATATGGAAAAGCTTAAAAAAAAAATTACAGAAGCACCCCAATTTACAGAGGAACTAAAGACAGAAAGATCTGTAAAGCTGCTTAGCCCCTTCCCAGTCCCATTATCCTCAATACTTGCATTACACATGGATACCCCTAAAGGATCACTCCACAGGCCTTACTCACCCCCCATGGATTCAAAACACTCAAGATAACAGTATTTCTTTCCAATGTATTCATCAGGTTAAACTCAAAGAATACAGGTATTAATGTAAAAATTAAAACTGGTGTGAGCATGGTTCAATAGATTATAAAACTAGTAATAGTTTTATATGTAGTCTACCCAAGTACTGAACTTACACAACCAGTAGATGAGCGTTAATATGGCCAAGTATGATCACCCTCAAGGACATAAAAAGAACATAGTCTAGCTTTTAAATAAACTTAACCCAATTATAAATGTTAATTAAAACATTCCTGATGCAAATGATAGGTTAATATTCAAACCCAGAAAGCAGAACACCACGCAGTGCCCTAATTTGTTCCTATTTGACTGGTGACTCCTTCACTCTCTTCCCTGCCCCTAAGTTTTAATTAGGAACCCTGCAGCCAGACACGTCTTTCTATAATATTGCAACGATCCATAATATAAATGTATCAGGAGAAAAAACAACACAAGAAAGGCTGCTTGTCCACAGACAAAACACTACACCAACAAAATTCTGGATGATCTGTTTAGTGATCTTTCTTAGAAGATGGTCCAGAGATATTCTATCTAGCTGTGACATAGATTTCTATTTTTATAGCACCCTTTCCTTTTTAGTCCCCATTAATGGCACTCACAGGGCTCTGCAGTATCTGGGTGACCCTCTTCCTCTGCTCCATCATATTGAAGTCCTGTCTCAGGTCAGGGGACATGTTTCTCTCCCGGATATACTCTGGGTCATTCTCATTGATGCGATCGAAATACCGCTCTTTGTGAGGCATTGTGGCCGGGGGAGGAGTAGTGATCACCACCTGGCTGGCATCAGCACTCATGCTTCAACACTGTGGATGGAAGGCTTCCCCTGAAACAAGCGGAAAACAGGGAACAATGTTAGTTCAAAGAAGGGCAGTGCAAGTAACATCCAAGTCTGTGCATAACTAATGTCCCTTCGCATCTCTGCAGGTCATCTAAACTGAATGGAGAACAAGTGAGTAACTATCACAATCAGAAAATTTAGGAAAAGTCTAGACAAATGCTTAAATGCCATTACTAAGTTTTCTGATAGTGTATAACCATCTCTATTCAAGGTAAAATAAAAACCAACATGCATACAGGTAGGAGTGACATTTGAAATAACCATTGTACATTTTATGACAAGCTTTCCTCTATCATTTTACACTAAACTTACCACCTCCCAAGGTTTTTATACAGCTCTCCTTCCTGAGCTGTTCAAGCAAACACCCAGAAGACAAGGCCTGTTTAATATCTGCTCTTCTGTGAAGAAATTCCTCAATTACAGCATTTTCAAAGCATCTCATAACCACAGCTTGAAGTCAAGGCCTCAGGACACTCAAGGACTGCTAGGGAATTTCTACAGAGCTCCAGCTGGTGCCTGCTTTTCCATAAGACACTTGGAAACATTGAGGGAACATTGCAGAGAAGGTTGTATGTTGGTTTACACAGCATTGAGGCCACATCCATGGCAAACAGCTGAGCTTTAGCATTTTCTCCTTTTGTGTGCAATTGTATGCAAAGATTCTCACTTAAGCTCATTACGTTAGGAAAAGAAAAAAAACAACAAAACAACAAAAATACTTTCATGTCTTGGTAGAAAGCTTAAAAATCTCATTAAAAAACCTGATAAGTATTTGTAAACACAAACAGAACTGGATCAAAAGGAAAGAAGCAGACACCTGAATTTTCATATAAAGAATCAGGCTCAAAAGCACGCTCAGGAACACCATTCCTCAAAAGCTACTGAAGAGGGACACTTTCTCAGGTTTGAGGAACAAAGAGAAGCAGGATTTGAAGGATGAGATAAGTGTATTATGAAAATACATTTTAACATGCGAATATCTACAGTCAATAATACATTTAATATAAAAATATTTGCATGCAAAAATATTTGTTATGTAAATTCACACCTTCAGAGGAAAAAAGACCAAGTCAAGCTATGTTCAACAGCATGGTTTGACATTCTGGTATCAGTGGATCAAAGTGCCCTTCCTCTGTGGCACGGTGCACCCATCCCTCATCTGTGTCACTGCAATTTCCATTTGGGGCATTCTGTGAACAGTGAGCCAACGTGGAGCACCTGAACTGCTTCCACTGTGATCTCACGTATTTCCCAGGTGAAACACTGGGAACCCCTGTCAAAACCAGCTTCAGCAGCCCAAGCCCTGTTCCTGCCTGCAGCAAGTCCTTTCAGCCCTTGTAATACCCTCTGCTGCTCAGCCACACCATGACCCAAGCTGGCAGGAAGATCCAAGTTGGTTTTCAGCCAGTTTCCCACACTGATTCCCAAACAGCTTTGCTGACAGTGCAAGGGAGAGCACAAGGATGAAATCCTGGGGCACTGCAGTCCTGTAACCAGACAGAAACCTCTGATAGAGCTAGGAAAGCGTTAGCAGGTAAGAGCCAAGAAAACCAAGTCTATGACTTTCTTGTACATTACAGATTATGATGAAATTTGGGATTGAGATGAAATGCAATGGTTACTACAGATTTAATTTCCTTCGTTCTTTCTGCCTTTTATTTTTTTCTTTTTTTTTTTTTTTCCAGAGAGAGACAGAGAAAGAAAACATCATCTGGGATGCAACATTATCCAGCTGTACACACAGAGCTCCCAGGAGGTACCTGGCATGCTGGATGAACATAACCATGTTCTGGGATGTATAATTCACATCCTGGAGACAAGCTCCATGAACTCTGATGGCTTCATTCCAGAGGCTGTGGAAACACATTGGTGTGTTTTGCATTTGCTGCTTGGGTGCAGTAGGAGTTCATTCAGCATTTGCTGACTGACCGCTGGAAAGCCTGGGATGTGTGATCAGTTTGGAGATGCTGGGGAGAAAACAAGGGCCTTGCTTCAAGGAAGTGAGAGTTTGGGAAAAATCTGGTGGAAGTATAAAAGGAGTTTAAGTTTTTCTGAAGAATTAACTTTTGCGATAGTGTCTGGGGATCTGACCACCACTCAGAAAATATACCCTTATAAATATAACTATTTATTACATCTCTGCTCCTCTGTCCTGTGTGTACCTTCCCTTTCCCCCCTGCCCAGAATGGTGAGGTTTAAGAAGAAAAAGAAAAAAAGCATCAGGAGACAACATAAGATTATGAGATCATTGGCTAATGCCACAAGGTGTGAAGAGCTTGAGACAGACCCATCAGCCTTCACTGTTCTCCATCTGTGCTGGGATAAGAACCTCCATGTGAGCCAGAAGAGACACCTTCCAGCACCTGCAGGTAACTAAAAGCAGTCTAGAAATGCAGATAGCGAGAACCTTGCCTGAACTGGTGACCAACCAGATGTGACTCCTGCTCTTTTCCTCCTTCCCAGAAGTTGTCTTATCTGACCATCTTTTTCCCTAAAATGTTCCTGAATCCTGTTAACCCCAAATAGGAGACTTTCTCAGCTGCTGATTGACTCAGTTGGCTGGATCAACTACATGCATGTCTGAACTTCAAAACACATTTATTGTTATTATTATAGGTTTATAGGACATAATTAGTTCAAGCCCATTACTTTACAGTTCATTCTTACAGTGACAGAAAAGCCCATTCATCTGTAAAAACGGCACAAATGTGACTGGCAATACACAAAATCCACGCAAGAGATTTTTCTAATTGCATTGGACTTTAGTTTTTCCTCTTTCCTTTCAGACTGGTTTGTTACCTCTAGCCATTAAGATTACAACATTGAAATCCTTGTAGTACAAAACCCCTCCATTACTGAACATAATATGAGTGTTGGGTCCAGTTGTTCTTATTAGGTCTGGTTCAATGCCTGCTCTGTTGAGTCCAGGCTGACTCTCATATAACCCCTACTGTTTCCTGGAAAATTTTCAAACAAATCAACCATTCTTTTATTATTTATTTGCATCTTCTACTGATTTTATTTTATTTTATTTAAAGAGAACATTTGTTAAAAATGCCATCAGCTTTAGGGGACCAAAAAATCAGTATCTGCTTCTTAGCACAGAACCAGCAATAAGATAAATGTATTTACAGAAAATCCAGATCTTAATATCTGTGAATTATGCTAGAGGATCCTCTCCCCCACCTTTGCATGTTATTTGTGCCTAGAGAAGAAATCAGCTTTGCTGTAAGGCTGCTTTTGGTTTCCACCCCCTCCAATGCTGTTTATGAATTAAAAAAAGTGAGGTACCAACTTCTTGAACAGTGCTAGCTAACATTTCTTATGCATGCTCCAGAGTGGTTGCAGAGACTCAGGCATAGGTAGAAATGAGAGATCCTATAGCAACAAGATACTATATCTAGACTGGTCAGAATGGACATACATACACAGAGAAATCAAATATAAACTCAGATCTGGTGAGAGCCATCACTCTTGGTCTGCCGAGACACACATTTTAGCCCACATTTTGACCTATCATGCACATGCTGACACACTAAAAAGAGATTTAAAGTTAAAGAAGAACAGTTTTCCCACACTTGGTTCAACTGCTCCAGTGTGGGCCAAACTAAGAACAGAAAGTCAGAATTGATAAATTTTTGTTACACAGAATCCTCATCTCTGCTGAAAATACTTTTAAGGAGCTGTAAAACAAAAAGGCTCACAAGGTCTTTGCTACAACGTAACTTGTTAATCTAGCGCCACTTCCCCCTCCTCGTTCTGCCCTCCCGGTTCATGCTGAACTGAATTCTGATACAAAAGAAAACAGGTCGTGTCCTCCAGTGCTTTGATGCCTTATATAGCTCATGGGTTTGGCTTCCATATCCTGTTCTGTATTTTATACTCATAACTGGGCTACAGAGAGAAAGTAGAACGTACCCCCTCTGTTAGGAAGCTGTGTATCTCTCTACTTAGGAGTAAGTTTTATTTAATGAAAGCTTCAATTTTTTCCCAGGAACTTCGAACTGTTGATTTTAGGTTGCGACATTTCATCCTGAGCATCCCCATCTGACACAAATCTAAGTAACCTGCTGTGATGCTTTTGTTGCAACAACTATTTTCAACGTCAAATCACAAAAACAGCACAATAATAATAATAAGGTCAGAGAAACAAGAAGCACTAAAGTAAGAAAAAGTGCAGGAGACCAAATGCGAGGAAAATTTATATTGAGAAAGAAACCCCCAGAAAGCACTGATTTGATATATCTTTCATAATGTGCTGGATGTATATAAAAATAAATACCACCAGACAGAGTAACAGAAAAGGGACCAAATTATTAGATCACCTAGCAACCGAACATTAACCTACCTTTTATGCTGATCTTTTCTGGCTGGTTTCAGACATCTCCATTTTCTCTATGCAGTGCAATCCATCTTACTGAGAGTTCCCAGCACTGCAAGCCAGCAGTGTGTGCACGGCATCATTAACTGGTGCGAATGATTTGGGGTCTGAGCTCTCGAGCTGGGCTACCCCACATTGGAGCACTTCCCCTCTCAGGAGCACGTTGAGCTCTTCTGCTCCTGCGATTTCTCGTCTGCTTGTTTTTAAGGAACAGCCTGCTCTTTCTCCCCCCCAACCCCCCCTCCAATATCTTGTCTGACAGGAGACTTGTTGGAAGCAAACTGGGCGTCTCTTGATCTCAGTTCCAGCCTCCCTATGAAACAGGTTCCAGTCTGAATCAAAGACTTGGCTTTAGCAAACACCACCAGCTACGTATGTCAGCAGCAACACACACACTTCAGGAATAGGGGGGAATGGTTGGGAGGGATGGGGAAATACGTAGGAGAATATGGACTGAGAAGAGGGTTATCAATGCTGTTTTTTGGCACTAGAAAGTCAACTTAATCCTCCCTCCTATATGTTTTAGTAATGACATAGAAGTGAGTAATTGCAACTCTTAAGGCAAAAAAAAAAATTAAAAAAATTGGGTAAGCACCTCAAAATTAAATTAATTCTGAAATTCACCTGATGAGGACATCAAATACTATAAATATCTGAGCTGACAGACTTTTTCTTTTATTTTTTAAAATTTACGCTACAATGGATTTGAGATTTTCTTGCTTTACACACTGTTCAGGTGAGTAAGATGTGTGTTCAGATGTGAGAATTTTCTAACTCAATTTGTGGAGCTGAAAATAACTAGATAGGTAGCATTTGTTCAAAATTTTATTATCTGATTTTACTAATATATGGGAATTCCTTCCACTAGCACTCAAGCCAAACTACACCCTTAAAAACTGACACAAAATAATTTGCATTTAAAAAATAAAGTAGTCATACCTCTTCCCAACCTGCCCAGCCATTCAACCTTTTTCCCTTTATCACATCTTCAGATTCATAGCAGCAAATGCTTGTAAGGGTTTTTAAGTTGTTGTTTGGTCGTTTTTTTGGGTTTTTTTTAATAATGGGTTAATTTTCAGCTGTATCAGTTACCCTGCCAGTTACCTGCATATCTACACAAATGTTTGTTCTGAAACAAAGATGATGATGATGCAGGAATGTCTAATACCATTTCTTCCAGTAGCAATGCAGCCATAAACAATTTGTCATACTACAGACCAAACTGGTTACTAATCAAATAGTCTAATCCAGCACTGCATATTTAAGTCGCTCTGCTTTTAAATAGAGGAAGCTAATAAAATTATCATCTCTTTTCAGACACCACATTAAAGACAATATATAGCAGCAAGATACATTTTTTTTAATCTAAGAAATAAGCATTTGAACCTTGTTTTTGTGTTGCTGTGGTAAATCTAAAGCATTATTCTTTCCCAATTATATCGTGCAATGTTAAAGTCAAGGCAAATAGTCAAGCTGTGCAACTCACACTTTACTCAGTGTAAACTGGAACTGAGCCAGACACACTTTATTGTCAAGAAGTGAGAACTAAGTAGGTCGCTGACAACTACACAGAACATGAGAATTTCAGGCTTGTAGCTTTACCTTTAACTGCAGGGGTGGTGTTTTTTCTCTGTGAAGGAAGGTTTCTTATAATGCACTCAGCCTGTAGCAGGTGCAGTCTACACCTCCACATTTGCAGGCTGGCCTGCCAACATTTTTCAGCACAAGTGGGGAAAAAACTTCCGGAGCCTAGAATGCTGGTTTGATGTATCCAATATGCTCTCCCACATGGCCACAAATGCTGTTTGCATGCATTGAGCTTCATAAATGAACTTGCATGCTTAACCCTGTAGACCCAAACTATAATCATTCACATTTTGCTATTCCTTCACTGCTGCATGAGATTTTCATGTAAAATAAGGGAGGGAACCCTTGATAAGCAAGTTATCCAGTCACTGTTTTCTGAGAGTATGATAAAAGACAAAACCAGTCTCAAAAGCACAACCCCGAGAGTTCAGATCCGACGTCCACCCTGCCCACTGTGGAACCTCTTGTGCCAAGGAAAGGCAGTATATAACCAGGATGTTGCCATCACTGCATTGTGTGACACCTGAGCAGTCAGCAGTGTAATGGTTTCCTTGCTCCACTCCATGGAATGTTTTTCTTGTTTTACACAAAAGTAGTTAAGGTTGTGCAGACAATATGAACTCTTTGAGATTACGATGTTCTGTACACAAAACATGCAAGTCAGAACAAATCCAGTCACACAAGCAAACTGGTTACAGAAAAGCAGCAGAGGAGGAATCCAGAGTTTGTTGGTGAAACAATTCATGCAAGTGACAATTAAAAGCACTTTTTTATTTTTAAAGACTCGCCTCTGCTTATCTACATAATCACTTGTACTTAAGTCACCTAAAAATATTTCATGAGTCAGTAGACAACAGAGAGCTAAATTAAAAGATTACCTTCTGGTAGCACTTATCCGTATTAAGCTGTGAAAGTAGGCACACAACTCATACACAGAGACAATGGCTGAACAATGTCCTTGTGTCACCTGATAAACATGAAACCTGGGTTCCTCCACAGTATAAACTAAGAACTTCTCTCTGAAAAAAAAAACTGGAAAAGCTGATTGCTTGCAGTCTTCCATATTTCACAACACTCTTCCTCTCTCTCTCTGTTGCAAAGTCTCCAGCTTCCTCTGGTGACTTTTTTCTTGGGCTGTCCCTGGCCTGCACAGGTGCAGGGGAAAACAATTCCACTTTATATGCAGATCTGCATAAGGTTATGGAGAAGAAGAAACAAGTCTGCTTGTGTGTAAACACATTTTTTAAAATCCATTGATTCACAACCATCTGGACAGATAAGGGAGTAATAAGGAGTAATACGGAGTAAAAAGGGCTACTCCCAGCAAACTGCAGGAGCCCTCCTGGGTCACTGGTACAATACGTGACACTGAGTGCAGGGAAACCTCTTATCAATCCCAGGGCACATGAAAAGTCTTTGTGATTTATGGCAGTTTGATTATCCTGAAAAATGTCATGGCCAAAGCAGCTGGCTCCTGGGTTTTGCTGGAGGGTCAGAGGCTGTGACGGTGGGCAATCCAGATGATCGACACAAGGCAACTGTTGGATTTTACAAGTATTTACATGAACAACCAATCTTGCGTATGGTAGCATGCAGTAAAACCTTTTTGTAGCCAAACCCCTGGAGTTCCTCTCTCTTCACATCTAATCCTGACCTTTAGCACCACCAACAGCTCAGTGTAGACCCCATTTAAGACCACCACCATGCACTGACCATACAGAATTGCAGCTCAACTCCCTCCATAATTCACAAGTGAGCACTGGGAAACCTGGCCAACAGCTAATCTCAGTAGGACAATTGTAACTGGAAACTTGAGGAAAAGATGAAATTGTTCCAGGTCTTCGATCATACAGTCTTCAGGACAAATTGTATCTTTATTAATATTATGCACCACACCCTGCACAACTCCCCCCAGTTCATCTTGGGATTTCTGAATCACTCTGCCATAAATTTTATATGAAGAGCAATAACATAAGTCACATTAATATACCAATATCAGCTGGACCACGTCAAAATAAATTGGCTAGCCTCTCAAGAAAGGAATTTTAACATTTTACTGACTTATACATCATTCTCACATTAAACAGAAAACAACAGCATTTCAAAAAGCTGATTTATGTTAAAACCTCAAAATATTTTAGATAAAATAACACAACTACATATACTGATTTCACATATGAAAAAGAGACTTAGTAGGAATGTTATAGCTGTCTGAAGGGTTTTAACTATAATTCACAAATAGTAATTTTAGGGATTGATGAAAGTGTGAGACAAATGAGGCCAACCAAGACCAGGCCGGACTGTGCAGCAGTCACACTGCCACAGACTGGCTATTAGAAAGGGAAAAAACCTTAGGTATTGTGAGAAAAGAGCTATCTCCTTACTACAGCAAATGCTTAAAAAAGGCAATCTCAAACTGAGGTGTAGAGGGAAGGCTCTGATAATAGGACTAACAGCTTATAGCAGCCATGAGATGGCATAAGGGACAAAAAACTGTAAAGCACTATTCGAAGATTATATTGAGTGTCTTTTCTCATCCCATTCAAGACTCCAAGACTTTCTGTTTTCTCCATTACCAAAGTTAGTTTTGCCTTAGCATATGGGACATTTTTCCTCCTCCTTGGTCCATTTACAAACAACTGTTTGTGACTGTCAAAACATAACAAGGGAAAAGTTAACAAACACACAGAATTTGATGGAGGCTATAGTTGCATCCCTAATACTTACAAAATTATCATCTTTAGAGGACTTAAGTTACACATACCTTATGCTACAATTTTTCATGTTTTCCTGGCTGCCTTGAGGCAATCCTGCCTCTCCCAGTGCACATGTTTCAGTCCCCCCACCCTGAAAATATCATTCCCTAACTATGCTAAGCACATCTCTCCATGAAGCTGGAGTCTACAGTAATTACACAAAAGCATCAGAGTTAAAAATAATCTGGGGAAGGAGAACAGGGGAAAGTGTGGAGCAGAGAAGGGCCACAAGGGCCTGGCTGACCTACTCAAAAGTTGGAAAGACAACTACTTTATCAGCTGCATTCACAGCATGTTGCTTTAATTATCCTTCCCAGGGAAAACCCTAAGATTTACAAAAGTGAGAAACGCTTTTTCTGTGTATAGTCACATGGTTAATATCGTCTTCAGCTTGCTTGAAAATAATTAAACCCTCCCCCCCCAACAAACTACCCAACTAGCACGTGAAAAAAGTTTCATTTGCATTCAAAGTTTAACCTATATAAATATGCACATCAATCTCAATTGACTTGGCCTGAACTTGACCTCCTTGTCTCTGTCATGTTTTGCTCATAGTATTAGAAAAGCAAATTGAATTTGGAGAGTCAAAGCTCTTCTACACCTTCAGGAATGGAAAACTATTCCACTGAATTTCAAGCAAGCCCAGCTGATGGCAGAGGGTCACTTTGGACTTAACCACAGCAATGAACAGAGAAGCAGATGTGCCCAGAGCAGCAGCCAGCACATCCCAGAACAAGTGCTGAAGATTTACTAACAAAAGCTTTGTTAAGACACACAGTGAGGGGTAGGGTGAGTCAGCATCAAGCCCCGTAGTAAGAGCAGTATTTTAAAAGTCAAAAGCAGAATACATAAATATTTCATAATTAGGTTACTATTATTTTCCAGTGCAAGCAAGCAATTATCTACTGTTATCCCATAATTCTCCTCCTCCATCATTAATTGTAAGCCCTGGAAACTTGGATAAAATAAAAGACACTCCACAACAAACTACTCTGGTATTACAGAGCATGGGTGCATCCTGGCATGCTACACGAATCATGGGGACTTGCACACATCTAGGATTGCTCCTAGGATGGATAGCCAGCTCACATTGAACACTTGTCCTAGAGATTTAAACCATCCTCTGTCTTTATCTCAGTTCCATGAAGCATGAATATCTCATGCCTAAAGAGGAGATGATGCAATGTACTGAGAACAGAACTTCCCAGCAGCCAAGGTGGTACAAGCAGCCATCCACCCCAGACTGCTTCAGAAGACACTCACTTTACACTACAGCATTGTCATGCAAGTGAAGAAAAGCTTCCTGGTTCCTCCTCTAACCAGGGACTTGAAGGAGCTGCAGCACCAGTAACCCAGAATTCCACTTGCAAAAGACACTCAGTTACAATTTTGAAGGCGAGTGCAGCCTTTGATCAGTCACATGCAGCACTAAAGACTCTCCCTCAAATCCTTCCCCAAACAATTCTTCCAATTTTGACTTCTATTGTGTTTTTTTTTTATTTGGGACTTCAAGAATATTCTAAGCCAACAAATATATTAGATGAATCTGTCTCCTAGATAAAACTAAATACTTAAGAGTAATTTTATTTGAATTTCCAAAGCTCATTAGTAAACCTGGCCTGAAAATGCTATTTGATTGTTTGCAATTAACCCAGTGTACGTTTATAGAGTGGAAGTATCAGACGTTACCCATGGGCTGAAGTTCAGAGCCTGAAATGTAGAGGCAAATTCCTCTCTCAACTCTAACATTAAGAATTAAAAGCAACAAAGTCAGTTAGCGATTTTTAGCAAAATGACATTATGTTCTGAGCTCTGATGATGCTTTTTTTTTCTGAATATTTGAATAACTGATGGAAATCATCCTGGGTAAATAGCATTTCACCTTATACCATAAGAAAATTATTGATGATACAGAAAAATGTCTGAGGCTATGGAGTTTACATCTGCTTGATGAATAATGGTAAGTAACATGTTTTCTAGGTCTTTCAGGTATATTTTTTTCACTTTTGTGTTTAGTAGTTTGTGGGTTTTTTTTTTTGTAAACATCTGCACAAAACTAACACTGTTCAAAGAATTAAAGATCTTCATACAAGAACACGCAAAAAAAATACCACAAAACTTGATTAATAAAGTGCTGAATAATAGGTGATTAGATGCTTGCCCAGGACTCCTTCATGACAGCTCTCACGTGCTGGAATGCTGTGGAGGACAGCACTGACCCAGGGCAGCCAGAGCTCTGCCTTAACCACAGTGCGGATGAGGAGGAACCACATTTTTTTTTTGGAACTCATTTCTTAATCCAAAGAGGAAAAAAAGAATCTGCAGGACTAATCTGGTCTCAGGAGTTTGATCTCAAAGGTTTCTGGATGAGTAGGAGTAGGTGCTGCTTTTAGAGTTGGGCAGTACTTAGATTTATTTTTTTCCTGTAAGATGCATTCCTCTAACTTGCTAATTTATTGCATTATTTTGGGCAGGGAGAGAGCTCTATTTCTATTTTTAATTTAACTACTGAGTGATGTTTCCAGTGTGCATTGAAACAAGCATGTAAGATGCCATTTGTGGGTTGCTGTGGGTTTATAATTTTGTTCTTTTTAATTCTCTGGCAAATTGCTAAGGAATTTTGATTATGGCCTGCCTCATCAGTACATGTTTCTCTCTCTGTGATAAATTATCAAAACTAATCAAAGTTTGTACTGCAAAGCAGTCAGTATGATGTGATGAAAGGATGCAAAGTTTTGTGTTATATGATCAGACTTTTTCTTGAGTCTTCTGGCTTCAAACTCAGAAAAGTGGAATTCATAATGAGAAACACTCCTACCTGGCATACAACCCCCATCCCTCAGAGAGTGCAATTATACAATTATGCTGGATGAAACTTGAAGAAAGGTTTTCATTACTTCTATCCTGTTCATTTTCATGTCATATTCAACATGTTGTTTGTAACTGTGTGATACTGCACTGGAAGACCAGTGGTTTCTACAAGACTAAAACAGATGGTTTATTTTTTTTTAAGTTATTTTTAACTGTCACATTCAGGAGGCATTGGATATGAAGCCTTTAATTATTACACATCTGATATATGAATAGCAAAACATGAGGAATAAGTAAGCAAACAAAACTATCCCTTCCTGGCTGCTCCTGGCAGGGTACAGCAGGTCATGGGCATGCCTGGCTGTCCAAAAGTAAATCAGCAGCCATCCTGAGCTAACTGCACATTGCACCTCTTCATTCTCTGTTAGAAACAATCATCCACAACAATAAGTTCTCCAGGTTGGCTGTTTCATTCTTGTATCCACAAAAAGTAATTATTAAGTGCTGCCTTGTGTAATCATGACAGCACTTTTACAAGTTCAGAAACACAATGCCTTATAGTTACTTGTCTATTTAAGATCATAGTATTTTATACTCCTAAAAGGTTTTTGCCCTTTTTGCAACAAACTATGTTTTAGTCTTTAAAACTGAGAATTTAAGTAGTCTCTTGATTCTGCAAACTTGTGATCGAGTACAATTAATTATCTACACTTATTATCTACCTGGATTTTGTTTTAGTCAGTGCCCTATCATCAAATGGACTGAGCAACTTGTGCTTCAAGTACTGAGGATGCTGCTCAAGATCAAAATCCTACATCTTTAACCAGATATCAGTTTCTATAAAGCAAAAGCAAATTCTGTTTTTACCTTTGTACCAAGTTTGGCTTAAACTAATCAATAGGTTCAAAAGTTAAGTGGCAGGAATGAATACATGCACAGCATGATCAGGTAAGATCTTATTTTCATAGAACAGCAGGTGAACAAGCAGTACCTGGACCTCTCTCTGACCTGCAGCATGAGCCCAGACACAGGTTCAGTCATTTAAAATAACCTCCCATGATAATTAAGCTGAAGCTGTGAACAAGCATAATTTTGCAAACACAGACAATCAAAGGGGAACTTGGATAATCCTATAGAAGAGCCAATTATTTTCTTTCTTCTTATTAAGTAGCATTTGTGCCCATGGTGGGAGAACTTCCTGAAACACAAACAAAGCAATAGGTATGTTTGGAAATTTAAATTTGCAGGATAAATTTAAAAACAGCATGAACCCTCAAAGCATACTAAGGACTAGTCAGTGTTACAACTGGTATCTACAAACGACATAAGTTCATTGTTCTGAGAGGAGAAAAACAGTCAAAATTCCCCAAGTGCCAGTGAGCAGTGACCCGAGTTAGTTCTACCTGAGCAATAAAAGCATTCAACAAAAATGAGAAATGCACTAGTAGGAGCTGATTTTTTTTTGTGCCCTCTTCCTCCATTTCCAATTGCATCATTACCACCAAGAGAAAGATAAGTCAATTCAAATAATGATACTCGAGGAAAAACAAAACAAAAAAAAACCAACCAACAAAAAACCCCCTACATTTTCATTGTTATTCTTGCATCTCATCTGACCACTCAGTACGACCATGAAAAAGACAAGGGGGGTGGGGGGGAGGAGGAAAAACAAAAGACCAAACCAAAAATCTGAACAAATTGCTGCACAGGCTCAGAGTATCAGTTAAGAAATATAGCTGCTCTGAAACATTTAAAGAGAATACAAAAGGGCCTCTACAATAGTATAACCTTTGCCTCTGTCTGCCAGCATCACAGTTTACACGGTTTCCATGGAAACCCTCTGCAAACATATGAATGTGCCTGTTGCGTTAGATGTGGAACAGAAAATCCTTTGTGGCAACTCTGGAGGGCCATGGCCAGTGCCAACCTCCCAGCAGAATAATGCCCTTCACTATGCCTTGCCCAGCAGGCTCATGACACACTCACTCACATGGCACAGCTGCTGCCACTGCTTGTTTTTCCCCAACTGATTAAAAAAAAAAGGAATATGTGCACCTCCTAACTATTAAATATTTCCTCCTTCATGGAGAGCCTGTTTTGCCTTCACCAAACTGACAGCAAAGTCCTTGGTTCTGGACTCTCAGATGCAATGCAGGAACTGTTCAGTGAGGACTGACTGGGAGGCTTCCAGCAGGCTTCTACTCAGGGCACTGGGAATACATTTGCATATTGAGTAGATAACTACCCAGGAAGGGAATGCCACAATTCTTAATTATTATGTGCTTTGAGAAAAACACATAAAAAAACCACATAAAATCTCAGCATGCAATAGGTATACCAGTCCAGAAGATAAAACTAGTTTTATCACCTTATTTCTCATCATGGGAAGACCAACTGACCTACAAATAACTCACTGGATGAGCTCCTCTCTCAGCGCTGGAGGCAGGAAAATTGTACACAAGACAGTGAAGTGTCATCAGGTCAACAGGAAGGGTGGTTTCTTTTTTTTGTTGTTAGGGGTACATGTGCAAGTGAAAGCTGAGGAACTAAAAAACTGGTTTCTGCTTTACAAGAGGAGTATTGCTACTGGCAAACATCTGAATGTTGTGTCCCTTCTGGATTTTCTCAAAATTCATGTCCACTTTGTAGTTCTACATATTTTACCAGCATTGAAATATGAGTGCTTCTAATTACAGTGCACCTTTAAGACCAGAAGCATACATACCTGGAATATATTTTGTAGGGTAAAACACTGCCCTACATCCTTACTCCTCTGAAAAAAACAAATTTTTGGTACAGCAAACTAGACATTAGTAAAAGCTTCTTCACCCAGAGGGTGGTTGGGCACTGCAACAGCTCCCCAGGGCAGTGGTCACAGCACCAAGTCTGACAGAGTTCAAGAAATGCTTGGGCAATATTTAGTGGGCACATTGGGTGATTATGGGGGATGTTTCTTTGCAGGGCTAAGAAGTGGACTTGATTTTTGTGTGTCCCTACTCAGTCTACCCTGTGATTCTGGGTCTCTAATTTCTGAGATATCAATGGCATCATCTACCTAATTGCTTACAGATACGCACAGCTTCAGGAAGATGACCCTCAGGGAGGATGACACCTCCAAAGGCTACATTTAAGATCGAAGTCTTTGGCCCTGCATGGGATGTAAAAGCCTACCTGTGCCATTCCACACAGAACTGGGGAGGTCAGCACCTTTCTGCTTGTGACCGGACATTTCACCTGCCATTCAGCCATTTCCAGCCACTTTCACTGTCAGTGACAAAACCAGCAATGCAACAGTTTTGTCTTAGAAGCTGAAGAATGAAGGAAAAGAGATTTTGTCCCAGAAAGTGAAAACAACCAAACACTTTTAACTTCGCCAGCTCTCTGTTTTTGTGTTTGCTTCTCTCCCTTTTCCCAGAGGCGGCCCTGAGGGGAAGCCCTCCCTGCTCCCTCACGGCCGCCCTCACCTCACTCCCACCACCAGCCCAGGCCCCACGCAGCAGCTCCCAAATTAACTCTGAGGGCAGCCGATCTCTCCTTTTAGCCTCGCCTGCACCGCACAGAACCGCGGGGGTCACTCAAAGCCCGTGTTGTTCCAATGCTCTAATAACCCATTGTTCCCCTGCGGTTGCCTCAGCGAGATAAAACGAAAGGCCGCGTTTTCCGAGGCTTAAGCGAATTCCCACTGCCAGCCAAGGGCTCGGCCTCACGTCGGGGCCAGCCCATCCTGCGGCTCGGCGGGGACATGGTGGTTTGTTTTTGTTAGTGGGGCTTTGCAGGAACATCTGCTCACTGAAGGCATGGTGTGGGTCTCACCATCATCTTCCCTCTGGGGCTGGGCAAAGCCGTGTTTGCCTCCTCTGCACTCAGCTGTCGCTGTAAAGATACTGCATTGACAGCCCCACAGCTAAAATCTGGCTCCTACCTGCTGGATGTTTATAACCTTCCTGCCTGAGGTTGCAGAAGGATTGAAAATTTAATGGTTGCTACTGGAAGTTTCCCAGGAGAGGGGAGCCACAGTGTGAGCTCAGGGCAGAGAGCCCCGACAGCGGGGCTGAAGCACCGCCAGCATCACATCCACCAGACTCCAGGTAACAACGTGTAAGTACTGGGACGGGAGAAAGGACACAACAGGCAGAAATTAATCCAACAATACAGGAAACGATAAGATTGAAAGTCACTCATTTTATATTTTCACCACATCCTCTTGTCCAATAATGAAGTTCACTGAACATCATTAACATTCCGCTAATGAGACATCCAACTGCCCAGAACAGCAATAACGAACGTGAGCTCTGTTTCCACCAAATCTACCAGAAAGATTTTTAAGGGTCTGCTTTCCCACTGACATGAACACATGACTCCCATTAGCCTTAATAAAGGAACAGTTGCATTCAGTGGGAGAGAAACTTCCCAAGGTTGCATAACTGAACTGTAGCAAGCTCAAGACACAGTATAGACTGCTAAGAGAAGTTAGCAGTCCCAAAACTACAGGGACAGACTAAATTCTTCCATTATTTTCCCATTAACTTTTGCCATAGTTCAGACTTTCTTGCTTTAGGCCAGTGAGAGTACTCAAAGCTTTTTTTTATATGACAGAAAAATGGAAAAGTAAAATTTTTAATGGAAAAGCAAATCAGACAGTGGGATGTTCAGAGTCTATTTTTAGGCTGAAAAAAAGAAAACTTCAGTTATGCACATTCTTTATCTTAATGCATTGTCCCTACATACTATTCTTGACTCCACGGTATATAAATTCTTACTTTTCTAACAATGCAAATTTGTTGACAGGATGACAGGTTAAAGTTTATCTTTCAGGCCTCTTCCCTTGCCCCAGTCACAAAAATCTAGTTATGTCAATTTATGTCCCTTTCAGTGCTCAGTGAGGCGAGGAAATGGAGTGGAGTGCCAGAATGTGGAAACAATGCAAAAAAAACTAATGCCAGAATTCAGTGTCTGCCTCCTAGGCTAAACTCTGCTTGCCCTCACAAAGCTTTGGGACTAATACTGCGTGCATCTCAAAACTGTGTTTAAGAAAAATGTCCATTCCAGATGTTGAAAACATGATTAATCTACTAAAAGTCAGAAGTTATTTTTTCATCTCCCTGGTTTATATACTTTAAAATACTTGGGTACTTAGCTTTTTTTTTTTTTTCTTTGACCAGGTTGCACCAATTCTTTTGGATACTAGGAAATTAAATTTAATAAACAATTTAAAACTAGTTGGTCATGCCTTTACCCTAAAAATCTCCCTGATGTAATCAAAGAAATTTAATACAATTGCAGTATACATTAATGAAGGCTGTCTCATTCACTCTGCTATAGCTTTAAATGAGAATAGACTTCTCTATTATCTATCACACTACAATGACTAATATGGGAGAATATCTAGTCTGCTACTACTCACACGCATGATAAAAACCCATTAGCACACATACTCACAGAAGCTGAGCTACTTTGATACAGTAAAGAGAGATGAGGATCTACAGTTCAACAATTGCTGTAACTGTGTGACCAGTAATGAGCTGTTTTAGAGCTATGTGTTAAAACATATCAAAATTACCTACCTATAAAAAAACCCCTGAACCAACAACAATTGAAAAAAAAACAAATGCAAAACCAAACTCAACCACAAACCAAAATATAATTGATTAATTTTAATTAATTCAATTAATTTAATTAATTTATACCTCAAAGGTACAGGGACCCATTGTACTGCAACACCAGAATCAGCCCAGAATCCCATGTGGCTGTGCTCACTTTAGTTGCCAACAAACACTCAAAAATCTTAAGTCCAGTCCTACTAAGTCTGGTGTTCTCCTTGCCTTAAGCAGAAGCAAAATCAGAACTCATTTCCTAAAAAAAAACAAACCAAAAACAACCCAAAAAACAACAAACCTCAACCCATCCAGTAATATGCAGAATGACCAATGCTAACAGACTGGTTTATGGATACATGATACTAACTACAGTGGGAAACTCCATTCAAACACAGAAACTGTAACTCACCAGTCATGTCACAATGCCAAAGAAAAAAAAATCATGCTGGTCTCAAATAGAAGACACTCAAATTACAAGACAACTATCTGCAGCATCCATCCCCAACCGTTCTGTCAAACACACAACTGCAATAGCACAAAGCATCTTTATGACAGGAATAAAAGGCTCTTTAAATGCTCCTTTTATTTTTTATTGAATGAACCCACTCTTACACAAAGTTCACTCAACGATGTCTCGAGCTTTAGTACTGCCAAATCCTGTATTTCATTAGTCTAATATGGCTTGTCAGTCAGATACAGAACAATCTGAAGTATTTATTAACTGCATACAATTTCTTCATGTAGCAGGTCAGGTGGTTGTTTAAGACACTGAACTTATTACTATATTGATAAATGTAGTTGTCAGGAAGACAAGAATCTTTTCAGTGTTACACCACAGCTGACCAAACACTTCCCTGCTCCAAATCACTGGCAAAACCCAAAGAGAGTTAAAAACCAAAGCCACAGACTCCTCCCAGCCACTGTGTTAGTTTCAGCATTTGTCTCTTCTCACAGATCAGTAGTCTTTAGTAACACTGTTCCTCCCTCCAAGGAAGCACACTGCACCACACCTCCTAATTGTTTTAGAAGTACATATATACAAAAACCACAACTGAAAAAGATACCATCAGACGTGGTGAGTCCAGAAAAATCTTGTCCTAAAGATTTTTCAAGTTTATACATGAGAAAAGGGTGGAGAAATAAACCACAGCTAAAAGATTCACAAACATGAATTCATTTTCAGGTTTGCAAAGCAAATCATGCCACCAACCTGTCATGTAACCCACAGAAAAAAAAAAATGCAGACAGTCTGGATCAAGATACTCATTCTTGGGTGAAATTAAATTGTCCAGCTACTATATGAGTTCCTTAAAACTGGTTGGATTTTTTTGCCACTCTTAATCTCTCAGCCAGACAGGCACTAGATTAAAGTGAAGGCAGAGCAGAGAACAACCAGTTTCTAAACTTTAACGACTTCTTACATGCCAGGGCAATTAAGAACACTGTTCTCATACACTGTTTATTGCCTTGAAAGGATCACCAGTTGGTTGCTGGCCATAAAAGCAACTGCAGCTCTATAATTCCTTAAATATTTACTAACAAGATACACCAGAGTGCAAACCCCAGAACTCTATTCCTGATACTCAGACCTTTCTGTCCAAACACAAACCGACAAAAAGACCTTCTGGAAAAACCACTCCAGAATGCTTTTACTCTTTGGTTTTGAAGTAGAGATCTGCCTTTTTTCCCCTCCCTATAACAACACCCACTCTTTCCAAACAAATAAGTAATCCAGTGTTGCACAGGAATTTTAATTGTTTCCATAACTTCTGCTACCTGCCAGAAAAGTACTTACTATGACAGATATGGAGCAGGGTGCCTATGATACATGCATATTTATAATAAGATATGAACATATATATGCATATGTAGAACATACAACTTACGTAATAATTAACTTTTGTATAGCTATAAAAACTAGAAGCCTTTCAAGGAGGCAACCTTCATTCTTTGAAGTAACAGCCATGATTTGAGTTATCGACTCTGGCTCAGATTTACAATCAAATTACTACAGCTGAACTTCCTGCATACTATGTGAGCAAGACTTGGGTTTGTGTCCCCTTGCATGCTGTTAGCTATGACAGACACAAGGTCACAGTGGAAATCCCTTGCATGGAAGGCTGAAAAACCAGGATGTAAGGATGCCTTCCTTTGTATTTGCTGGAAGTACAATCCCTCAGCTCTCTGCAGCAGTTTCTGCAAGAGTTTGCAAGAGTTTGGCTGATGTGGGTGCCGAGACTGAAAGCTTGGCTCCTTTCAAGAGTTGTGCAATTTTTATTTATTTATTTATTAAGATCTTGGTCTGTCAACCCTTCCTCACTCTGCATTAACCACAAGTATTAACCACAAATAATGGCCCTGGCTTCAGTGGGACCTTTGAAATACTCGTCTTATGGTACAAGGAGTTACACAACCCAAGCTGGTGGGGACATTTTCAGCATATTTGTACAACTTCATTTATTTAGTTGTGAAGACCAGGTCTTAAAACAACAAAACCTTTTTCAAACATTTGTTTAAACAATCCATTCCAGGAATGAGACTATTTATAAATGTACAGTATGCAAATACTATGCATTAGTAAAATACCTGCGAGAGTTGTAATTATTTTGGCAAAAGAGCTTAGAGACCTTCCCCTGAGTAAATTGCACGGCAGCATAAGCCTACTAGTAGGGGAGGTGCAATAATTCCATAAAACCATTTAATAAACAAGGGGAAAAATATCTGTTGTACTTTCATACTGGAAGCTCACAAAATATTATCTTCAACAACAGGTACCACATATTTTTCCACTGATTTTACAGCTAAGCCCAGCATGCTGCAGTTTCTGACAGCATTAGGGCTTAGAATCTTTTGACAGCATTTTTTCATTTGTGATGGGTGGTTTGTTTTCGGATTGTTATGGGCTGGGTGAAGCCTCGAGGCAGACATGCAGCCCTGTTGATAACATATGTATTTTCCAACCCCGTGATAAATTTCCCATAACTGCTGGCCTGGAACATGACTTTCAGCAACTTGACTGTTTCACATTTGGCTAAAGCAGCATCAGTCCATTTTATGAATTAGCTCCAAGAGTATACATGGAAGACAACCATATTCATAAAATATTGCTTTCAACACTCAACTTCAGAGTCCTGTGCTCAGCAAACAATGATTATTGCTTTCAGAAATCCAAATATCCTCAAAGAGATGTTTTTTTCCTCAAGCTGGAAATCCAAAGTCAGAAATTCATTTTGCAATATGCACCTGGAATGTGAATATCGACATCAACAGTGTTGGCTGTTACAGCTTAGGAGAGGTTTTACTTCGTATGCAAATCCTGATCTACACATATTTCAGTACTCTTACGTTACTCCCACTGAGAAGGTCTGCACTGTTTTCAAAGCCTTAAAACCTTGCCTTTCACAGCTGCAAAGGAAATGACAAGAGAAGAAAAACACAGCCCAGTGCATATCAGCAATTAATTCCATCCACAACTGCCCAGCTGTTTGTGCATGGAGGAACTGGGCTGTTTCCCCTTGGAGCTTTGGCCACTGAAAGCTGATACGGCACTTTCAGAGATGTGGGCTGCTGGTAACGCATCAGGAATGTGCGCGAGATCACACAGAGCTGAAGGGGAAGAAATGAAATCCAGACTGGAGTGCTGAGTATCTGTGTTATGAGGATAAAGTTATCTAGGGGAAAGGGAGGCTGAGGGGGAATGGGGAGCAGCCAGCAAAGCCAGGCTCAGCATGCAGGACACAACCATCTCTGGCAGAGACAAGGTGGGATGAGCTCAGAAACCTGCACATCTATTGTCAGCTCTGCCAAGATGTTTTTACGTTGGCTGACATCAGATAGGTAGATCTAGGGGCACTTTACAAATGCTGTTACTTTCACTTGGAATCACACTTTCCCAGCAAAGTTGCTATATAGACTTGGCTCCATCCATTCTAGAGTAACACTTATTGGTCTAACTACTTACTACTAGAGAAATTACTACTTACTGGTAAGTAATCTCACCATTGCTTGCAGCCCCAAAGGCCCAGAACTTAAGGCAGAAGTCAGTCCTTTGGAGTCTTTCCTATGAATGAAAACCCCTCAAGCCACCCTTGGGATTTCAGGAAAGGCACAGTGTAAAATAAAAGGGGGATGATATTGGTACCATAAACAAACCTCACCTTTTGTTGAGCCCTGGAAATTTTATCCCACTAAACTCACCAGTTTGCATGAACAGCTCATTTTTTCCTCTAATATTTAAAAACTAAAAAAAACCCCACCACATCACAAAAAACCAAAGAAATCCCACAAAAAAAAAAAAAAAGGTATTTTTTTTTTCCCTCTGTTAATCCAAAAACACTTCTAATATATATTACTGGCATTTTTTTCTTCAGCTCCAACACCACCAGTAAAAAATAGCTCCGGTGATTTTCAGTAGCAGCAAGTCACCTTTTCATTGGATAGAGCACTCAATCCTCTCAAAAACTGCACAGGTATTCAAAATAGTAACACAAATAATTAAGTATTTTCACCTGTCCATTTTCAATACCACTATCTATGGTAAGAAGTAACTATCACAGGGCTGTTCCCTTTACAAAAAAGCAATGAAGTACCAGCTTGTGTATTTTGCTGAATAAACGGAGTCTGCTAAAAATACGAAATCTACACACTTGTGCCCCAATGTGCAGAAAGAAAAACATTCTGCAGAAATATGACTCTGATATCATGTCCACACGGTAATAAAATGGTAGAAAAATACCCTTCTAGCAAACAAGACTGATGAAATATTTAAACATTACCTTATCGAAAAAGGATCTCTAAAGTTTAGTTATGCTTCTGAAGGTTGGTATAATCTCCAAAACCATTATACAAGCATGCAGTGTTATCATTTGGAAAACAGAAAAGCAGAGAACTTTTAGTAATTTACAGCTTCCCAAGAAAAGTAAATCCAAATCCTATGGCAGACTGGAAGATATGAATTTGTACAAGCAGCTTAAAATACCATCCCTTTTTTCTCTCTTGGAACCAGTGACTCAATAAAGGGTAAACACAAGCAGTGCATTTTTAAATCAGAAGCATAGCACAATTTAGACTGCATGTAATCTCACTATATTGCTGCATGAACAGTTCCACTGCTGCTGGAAAGCAAGAACAGGACTCATCATTCTTCCCACAATTTCATTTTTACCTACTCAACATTGGGCAAATCCACTGGGGGATAATTTCCTATGTTGCTTATTGTTTGCCACAGCAAAACCTGGCTTTCTCACATATTAGAAACACACACAGAAAGTTTCTGGAGGTGATCAGTCAATCACATCACACGTCACACTGAGCAATGCCAAGACCTCCAAGGTACGTAGGCCACCTTCCTAAGACCATTAGCTCTTTTCACATGAAGTTCAGCAACACAAGTAATTATATTTCTTAATATTCTACTTATCCCAAATACTGGACAATACAAGACAAAGGTATTTTTAAACAGCAGAACATGGAGAAGGCTTTAAAAATCCCAGAAGGATTAAAGGCTTTTTTAGACCTACCTCAAAATGGAAGATATCTCAGTAAAGTAGGGAATGGTGATAGAACTGCAGATGCCTTAAAAAACTATGTAGCTTAAAAATTACTCTCTCCCCAGCCATACTAACTAGAGTGGCGGTTAGTTATTGATTTCAAGTTTGTTTCTCGGTTCAGTTTTCAGCAATATTTTGATAGAAGGCTGTGAAAATACTGATGGATGTTAAAAGCAGTAACAGTAAGTTTTACTGCATCAGTAGAACTCAGCTGAGCACTACAAATAGAAATCATTCAAGTGAATCTTGCAAGTGCACATATGCCAACTGGCTAACTAAACACAACTCTTCACTGACTAGTCTCTTCTGTTTTCTCCTTCTTCTCAAGAGCAAAATTCTCTCTTGCGAAGCAAACCTATCCAAGATCTATGTATTCCTTAAAAGCAAGAAAGATCTATCCCAGAAATAAACCACAATTCTTCTGCTCTTAAGGAATTACCATTTAAATATAGGCATGATGCTTCAAGATGGAGATAAATTTTAGTCATTAAGGCTAAAATTCAGATGCAGAGAGGGTTCCAAGCCCACATACCACTTATGTCACAAACCAGATTTACAGGTGAGTAACAGTGAGGTTTAGCTGTGCACACCTCTCAGATTTAATACACAGCAAAGAATTTCATGCTAAAAGAGTGCAAAAGGGGTTCAGAAAGTCCCTACTTTTCATATCCAGCCGTAATACATGCAAATAGTTTTATTTATGCTTAATATGAGCACATATCACATTTGCTGGAATAATTACTGAAACAGGGAAATTGTTTGATTGTGCCTAGAAATGCTTACATCACATAATGGTTAAGGATAAATAGCACCATCTGAACTTGCAAGAGAAGTTCATACTTCACGGTTAAATAATTTGTGAGTCACTTGGGATGACTTAAGTTCTTCTCTCTTTGAGATGTGAATCAGGAATAAAGTTGCTCAACATCTAAAAGTTCCCAGTTAGAAAGAAAAATTCCTAGGTCCTAAAGTAACAGTTTTCATTTATCATCTATATTATGTACTAAGTACTGAAATTTAACATCTTCACATTCAGCATTTGTGTTTGTGAAACCATTAGGTCCTAGAGTGCAATTCTTTCTGCCTAACTTTAGGTAATTACATACCATTTGAATTCACTGTCTAATTAAGCTCTCTTTGGCATGAAGTGAGTAATTATCTAGACTTCATTGGCTGCGCCACAGACTTACAGTGGTTCCAACAGAGGCGCACAATCCACAAGCAGGCACTGATATTGCAGAGATCTCAAGTTATGCAAGGCACGTGCTGCTCTAAAACACTGACAAGCTACAGGCAAACATGTAAGAAGAGATCACTTAACTATTTTATTAGCCCAGGGGGAAAAAAAATCCAAGTGGCAGATTTAAAAACAAGAGCCTATTCATTAAATTCTTGCAATTCACGTGCACAATGGGTAATACACTTTTCTGTGCATCTCACATTCAGAGGTCTTTTTTACATTGCCTAAGTCAACAACACACATTACAGACTAATTCTCAGCAGTGAGATATAACACAGCATAAAATGAGAACCTTGCCGTGCCAAGCACATCCCAAGATCTGGCAGCAGTGAGTGTAGACTAAAATATGCTGTGAGAAACTGTCACCAGGCACAAACAAGGTTTTGGAATACCAAGTGCAAGAGCTGCCAATATAACAATCATTAAGTAAAAATATGACCAATTCCTTAAAAAATATAAAGGAATAAAACCTCAACATGTAGGGAATACAACAGGAGGTAAAATGAAGGAAGGAGGAACAGAGGAAAGGTAGCAGACATATTTTATTGGGTTTGCAATCAAAACACAAATTTATTTGATTACAAAAATGTTCATCCATGGAGACTAGTATAAAGCACAGAAGTTTAATAGGGAATAGTGTTTAAGAAGTTCCATAAATGATTTTTAAAGTAATGACAAGGCTTTCTCTCCCATTCTCAGCAAGTGCTTGAAACTAATGTGCATCTCAAAGACTGTCTTCTGTATTCTACTGTTGCTGTCAAAACAGAAAAATGAGCCAAAAAGTTAGCAAATGCACTGCCCAACTCACGCTTCTCAACATCAGCGTGGTACTAGAGTCTCTACATCTCAATGTTAGCATGAGATGTAAACAAACAAAGCATTCCTTTATACTAGGAATCCTTTAATGGTTCATGCTGAAAGTGGAGTAAAGGCAATAACAAACTCCTTGCATCCATCAGCGCACTACAAGCGCCTTGCTGCATTCACAGCAATAAAGAGTTTATTGCAGAGAAATGCATCAAACTGCATTAAAGTGTATTTTGTAAAATCTGATTTAAGCTCCTCTCCTTATATGACAATTAGATGAGCCAGGGTTGACTTGGCATGATTCATGACAAACACAAAACACTAAGTTATGGTGAAAATGAGAGGATTTTTGAATACTTTTCTAAATCATACAAATTTATCAGTACCCACCTACAAACATATGCTTTCTTCCATATGACATAACATGTGCAAAATAGCAATGGTGCAAACTTCATGTTTCATGCTTGAAAGAGAATAGCATAAATTTATCTACAGTGTGTATTCCCAAAGCCTAAGGGAGAGATTTGGTCAAAGAAAATATTTCCATGGAAGTAACCTGACCTTTCTGGCAAACCTTTGGTCAATTTGTAATTCTTTGGTACAAAACTGGTATAAAGCTGACAGATGCTGGAGAGGGCATTTCGGCTGGTCTTGTAAATCTGTTTCACTTTAAAGCTATTTCACCACCATTAAGTACCTTAAAGAGGCTGTAACCATGAAAAAGCTTGAAGCTGCTTTTAGTCCAAACAGTATTTTTTTCCTAAAGCCTGGTATGATGCCAAGATGACACTTTACCTTATTTATTTTGTATCTTCTTACCAAGAAGTGTGTGTTATCAGCAATGTAAAAAAGAGTCACAAACATTCAGTGTGATGTGTGCCAATCGTATACAAAGACAGGAGAAAACTCAGACTTGGCAGATTTCATAAGAGTCTACTTACTGACAATGCCACACTTACCACAGCTAAGCTTCACCTACATCTTGTGGTCAGAACTTGACCAAAATTAAACAAACATTTACATCTAATTAAAGTACATCAGCAGTCACAGGTTCTTATTACATATGTGTCATTTAGTGTTCTTGAGGCAATACAATTAATTTCAGTCCACTGTTTCCTGTAGTCCAGTTATCTATTGACGTCCAATTATTTAATCACAAAGTTACATTGTGGTATAGTATTCTGTTCCTGGGTGCTAAGTATATTTTTCAAAAAGTTATATGATTACAAGCAAATGCTTGGGTTTTTTTTGCATTTGACACCAACAGCAAGTTCAACTCTGCAAGCTGAAGAGGAGGAAAACAAGACCTAAATAACTGCATGTCCCACCCTAAGGTTAAAGGCCATCTATCTGAAATGCACAAGTACTTCCCTCAAATCCTGAGATCAGTTTTTGCCCACATATTTGCCCACACATTTACTAATTTTGTGGTCTTTGTTCATAATGAAACATACCAACTTGCCTGTACAGACCTGCAGGTCTGTGGTACCCTGACTATTTCTGGAATGCTTTTAATACACTGAAATTGTGTTTGTCTATCCTCCTGCCTCTGATCTCACAGCCATTTTAAGCAACAGATCACAGCTGCCTGATCAATGTTTTCACTGGTGGTTACCATAAGCTCTCTTGGGCAAATGGTACTTACTAGTCCTGGCAATTTGCACTTTTTTTTTCTAGGTTCTAAAATTCTTTTTTAACAACATTTCAATTTGAGACCAATTCTCAAAATATGACCTGCAAAGTGAAGTTTCTGCCCTAAAATCTCTCAGGAAAGTCAACTTGGATAAAAATCATTTGGCTTTTGTTCTGTGCCTTATCTTTACCATATATTTCTCCAGTCATCTATCAGCTCTCCAGTCTGTCTGGCAGGATGTTCATTCCTGGTGTACTTGAAATGATTCAATTTAAATGATTTATTGTCAGCTCTGGTATCTTTAGCAAATTGTTTCTCAGAATATCTTTTGGCCAGACTTATTATACTTTAAAATTTAATTTGTGAGGGTTTTTCTTTCCCTTCTATTTTCTACAGCAAAACCTTCAACTTTTGAAAGATGGTTCCTTGTTGCTAAGAGATTCCTAAACCCTGCTATAAACCTCTCCTTGCTTCTTAAAAATGAAAAGTAGCAACAACAAAAAGTTCGAAGTCTTCAATAGATTTTACCCAACTTCTATTTCATTCTTTAAAAAGCCACCTGCAGGCTTTAACTTCCTTATAACAAGCATTCCCATTTTTATGACTAGCAAAGGCTGGCAGGGAAATTGCACTGCTCAGTCCCACAGCTCAGACCACTGAACTTGAATCATACAAACACATAATTGGGAGCCAGGTAAGAAGGGCTTTGCTACCCCAGACACAAATATACTGAAAGCAACACTGATGCTTTCTGATGTCACTGCCTTCAACAAACTTGAGACTTGTATCCACAGGCTCTGGAAACAGAATTGCTTCCTTCCTTCATGGCAGCAGGTTGCTGTTCCAAACATCAAGGTGATTTGTTCAATGTAGTATAACCACCATTGGTAGTCTTGTGTGTCACAGTGTTTGAAAACTACTTTTTTTTTTTATTATTTTTTTTATTTTTTTTTTTTAGCAAAACCTTTTTTTTTTAATTTAAGGAACTCAAAACAGAATGTTTTGTTGTTGCTTAATTGTAATATTTGAGGGCTTGACTGCTTTAGCTTATTAGAAGAATTAACTCAATTTAAACTAACAGCTAATGCCCAAGTATAAATGGTACATTTCCAGGGAGAATAAACACATTTCATTCAGCAATTCACTCACTGATTTGTAGATCTGCACTACTGTTAGTCCAAAAAATGTGATTAAATTGAATTTAAAATTAAGAGAAGTAGGTTACTCCAATTACTGGTGTAGATAAGCTTCAAACTGAAATTCTTGACATGAAACCCTCCGTATCTCTACATCAAGGTGTAGAGTCTGAGCAATAGCAGCAACTGTCAACCACTGCAAAACTGCTCCTGAACGTGGAGCATAAAGAAATCAGACTTTCATGCTTTGTTAGTGATTGTTTTTACCCTATTCCCCTTCAACCAAGCCTCTCCTCAGCCTAAGATGACACAACACAAATCACAGTTCCTAGCACTCCACGCTGATAACCAGCAGAGACTTGAGTGTTGGTAAGCCTCATTTAGCAGCCTAAGCTCTGCAGGAGGAGAAGAATTAAGGGAGTATCAGCTGCAAAGAACTTGACTGAGTTTGTTTTAACCTGACACAACAAAACCAAGTCTTGAATTTAATTCCACATTTAACAGACTCTTTTCTATGAAGAGTCATTAGTCATTAGCAGACAGAAAACTTTCATGTTACTACAACTGAACTGTTAAGAAGTTATACAAATCCAGCTTCAGCAGAGGGGAAACAAAAAACTGAATTTCTAAATATCAACATTTGCTAAGGATGTTGTAATTTCTCAGTACAGTTCAATAAGTGAAGGGGTGGGGAAATCACAAACCCACAGGCTGTTGCTGAAGCTAAATTGGTATTGAGTGGAAGAGTTTCAAGGTTTATAACTACTTTAGAAAAAAAAGTCCAGTCTTAAAGCACATATTCCTCATTCACTCTACTCAGCTGGTGAATAAAGCTGGACGAGATAAAATCCAACAATCCACAGTAAAGACACAATGGCGAGCTAATTCATGTCTAGCCACATTTGGGTTTTTTATGCTTTACAAAGATTCAGCAATTTTAAGTCATCAGAAACAGATTTACTCCTAAGGCATGGAGCAATTAAAAAATATAAGTACAAATTAGAGAGACACATTCAAAGCCATTTCATTAATAGCTAAAATGCTAGCAAAATAGAATGAATTTACCTTTTGGAAAAATATTAAATTCTTCCAAAGGTAGATCAGTTCTCCTGCAGTTATAAGCCTGATCATTAAAATACACCAGTCTACAATTCTGAATAGCATTTCCAGCTTTAATTCCATCATCATACAGAAAGAGCTGAAAATCTGATCACCATGTCACTAGCAACCGAAGAATTACATCAGCTTCTCTTTGCAGAGCTGTTCTTCATTAATTTATAATTAACAGGATGTGATAAAACAATCTGTACTACTAACATTTAACAACCTTCTTGTGTCAACTGAGAAAGGTTTCTGTGTGGTGAATGCCAGAGCTCCAGTGCTTGTCCCCCATGCCTGGCAATGTACACTCCCTACAGTTCCTTCTGGAGGTGTCCACCAAGCTCCTCTGCTCCCTGCTGCAATCACAGACTTCACTTGAATGCTGTCCTCTTCCTCCTCCTGTCTCCCTTTATCACATGGACTGAGGAATTTGATGGGGAATGAGATACAGAAACTTATCTGCTGACAGCAAACTGTTTCCATGAAAGTGACCTAGGAAAGGGAAAATGGCAAAGAGAAATCCAACACTCTTCAGCGTGTTCCAGGCACTCATGGGGAAAAAAACCCCAAAAGACAAAAGGAAAAAAAAAAGCAACACCAACAATTCAGTATTTTAACATAACTGAAATAAAGTCTTTGAAAGCTGTGCTGTCTTGGAAAGACCGAATGTCTTTTTCCTAAATCCACAGCAGAAATAATAGCTACAGAAATTCTGTACAAACTCTGGGATTAGCAGCATGCCTGAGGAGAAAGAGGGATCTTTGCTTCAAGCACCCTATTCGCATTTAAAAGGTTGCAGGAATTTGGATAAGCCTTCCTCACTGCTATGGATCATCGAAGTAGCAGCAATCCTGGAAGTATCCTAGGGTGATGTTTTCCTGTTTTCTTACTAATCTTCCTCATCCTCAACTTCTAAGCTACTCCAGCTTTCCACTGCAATGACAGAAGCAATACCAGTGCTCAAATTTAGTCTGCTTATGCCAGAGAAACTTTAGGTTTAGCTCTTTTGAGACAAGAAAATCATCACTTGGTGCTGAGGTTTGTAACAACAATCAATGCTGAAAATTATTGTGTTTTTAAAATAATGATTAAAAACACTACCAACAACCCTACAGCTCTTTCACATGTGTACTAAGAGCAACAGGAGCTACACAAAAAGCAAGTGTTTTTCCAGGAGAAAGACAACAACTATAGAAATGTTGAACAGTATCTCCTTTTATCTTTTTTAAATTTTTTTTATTTTTTAATTCTCTGATTACTTTAACTTGCACAATGTATATCCCACATTTTATTTCATTTGTTCTGAGTATCTGGGCAGAGCTCCAGCTTGATGAACTGGTCACAGTGAACAGCTCAGTTCAGCATGAACACTACAACCAGCAGGGAAAGCTGGAGAAGTGGAAGAGATACAACACCATTGTCACGTCCCTACAGGACAAGGTTGAGACAGCCAAGTAAACAGGAACTGAGTTCCAGAGAGTTTCTTCATCTCAACAGGAAAGAGAAGTCCAACAAATGCAGGACTTTAAATGCAAATCGTCTTCACAATTAATGTGGTTACATTTCAATCCAAACAAGAAAGACACAGATTGCAAATACAGCACGAACAAATATTACTGTCTGCAACTACAAATATTTAGTGAGATTAAATCAAAGACTCAGACTTCCATGCATTGAAACCTCTCATACTAGGAAAAAAAAAAGCTTTAAATTGATTCACAAGAGAACAAGGCATCAGATTACATAACTGTATGAAATGTGCATAAACCCAAATCCGTGTTTAATTTTGTCTTTGTTATCAGACTGCAAGACAACTTCTTTTTATTAATATTTACTGGAAACAGGCATTTAAGGCAGAAATACACTTGTGTCACATATTCTGTTTCATCATCCATGCAGACAGGATTATCTACAGTCACTGATGTTTGAAGAGCCACATCTGGGCAATTTAAACAGCACCAATTAAAAAACTGACCAAAATCAGGAAATTCACTCACAATGGGGCTCAGAGGGGACAATAAATTTATATTTAGCTGGAGGACCCCAGGATTCTAGATGATTAAATATGGTTCCATCAGGGCTGGTAGCTGACAGAAGACAGAGAATACAATATTTTGATGTTTGCATGAAATACTGTACATCCAGGAATAAACACATATTAAAGACTTTCCCTTGCTTGACCCTAGGAAGCATCACACATAAAGGGATTTTGAGCCAATGTTCGTCCTAATTCCTCCATAATGGGTTGGAAAGGTGAGGGCTGTTTGGAGAATGGCGAGGCAATGTTCAAGATGCACTGGGCAGGGTGGGAAGAAAGCACTCAAAAGCATGCTTAAAATAGTCCCACAAACACATTTAGCCTCTCTCAGGGATTAGAAAGCCCAGGGGCTCAAAACCATCAACCCTACAGCAGCCCAGTTAGGAACATGACCTTCAGAAGAGCTGCAGCAGCCGTCCTGGAAAGCAGAGTGTGTGCAGGTGATGGGAATGGGACACTAAAGGCTGACACTTCAGCAAGGCACAGACAAAAAGTTTAGTCAACTCTACACTGGTAACATGTAAAATACTTTAGCAACTGTCCTGCTCTGCCCTACTTTGACCTCTCCCTCAGTACTATGTGTAAGGGGATTTTAAAAGTCTAAATGAGTAATGCTACCTGCAGCTTAGAAATGTGATTCATATCAGTAAGAGAGAGAGATATAAAAAAATAAACGTTACAAACTTGCTGAATCTTAGAGTTCTGTGAGATGTTTTCAGAAACAGCCCCAAAAAGTCCTTTGAATGTTTTAATAGCTCAAGATCTAATCCCTCCTCACACAAACCATGTGGGATAACATGAAAAGAGTGCAGCTTTCCCTACAGCTAAGAGAATGTTGAATTTTATTTTACCAGGTTAAATGGTTATGGGTAATACAACTACACTGTCTGTATTTCAGGAAGGGCTTGGGGTTTTATTGTTATTTTTAAAAGAAAAATCAATTCAGGTGATAGACTGGAAAACAGAATTATGTTAGTCTTGCATTTTACTGTATTTTTGTACAATTTACTTCTAGATTGTTCCTTAGAGCAGGAAATAAAAAGGCAATTGTTTTACCATATTCTCCCATCATTATAATGAGATAAATCAGATTGGAGTTACTGAATAAGCTCAAAACTCCCCAGGTTACATTCTTCTTCACCTTCAGCCTCACCTTTCAGGTGAACTTAACTCTTATTAAAAGGACCAGGGCTGTCCTCAGGCATACCCTGTCTTTAAAGATGAAACCCCAACTAACTTCTATGGAAAAGACCTCTCAGTCTGTACCTTTGCCAAAGTCTGTAGCAGGTTTAAACAATTATGCAAGACAGTAGATTTCGATTCCAGGCTCTTCTTACTCAGTTTCAAGTTCTAAAAATAATATTTTTCTTTCTGCTAGGGCACTTCCAAACAGTGATGATCCAAAGGCATTAAAGAAAAAGAAAGTTAAACTTGAAGAGCATGACACAGATTATGAATAAAGAAAACCTTCCCATATGGAAAAGTTTTTTTAAAATTTGACATTTCTTTTCAATATATGTTAATCAGAAAGACAGTAGTGAATTCTCACTGCTTCAGACAGAAAAGAATCATACCTCTTGGGACACATTACAAAAAAGAGCAATTGCAAAGAAGGGAGAACAATTCTGTAGTTTCTTTTAAAACCATACTCCTAACAGTGTTTTCTTAAATGCCTGGGAAAGTCAGCAGCTTGGAGCCAGCCACATGTTACTTATCAATGCTTCAAATGCAGGGTGAGTAAGAAAGGCCATGCCTGGTTCCTTTTGCAATTGGGAAAAATCTCTTTTGAAGTCTTTCTCAAGGACTGATGGGGGAGAAAGTGTCAGGAAAAGGATTTGACAGGTTCTGCACAGTGAGGGGCAAAAAAACATCAAGAGTAAAATCCCTTGTCTAAAATGAGCAAAGAGATAGAAACCTCTTCTTCAGCACTGGAGACGCCAGATAAAATGTCTGAGAGTCCTTTGTATCTTTTTTCCAGCTACACATTAATTCCTTTTTATGCTTTTTGCCAGCTCCTCATCTTACCAGGAGCCTGCAGGAGAAGCCAGTCCAATATGGCAGGCAATGCAGCCACATTGGGGCTCTGTGTGTAGCAGTCTCCCCAGATCCCAGGAAAACATCTTGTATTTTAAATACCTTAAGCATCACTGAAGACCTCAGTTTAAAGGTGGAACCAGTGATCTGAATAATCTTAAAGCATAAGTGAAAGGACCAAGAAATTACCCTGTTTCTTGAAATGAAAAGCATTATAGATGAATACATCAGTGACAACACTGTTGGTTTTGCTCTTGGACAGCAGACATGTTTTGCTCTCGGACAGCAGACATGTTTTGCTCTCCTGTATGATCAATTCTGTCCAAATAACAGACATGAGTAGTTTTATATCACCTGCAATGTAAGCATAACTACCACCAGCAGATCAAGAACTGAACACATTTTGTTTGTCCCAGGACTGTAAGTTGTGTTGCCCTTCCTTTTAAATTCTCACATTCTTTAAACAAACAGAAAACACCCATTAGTTTCCCTTCAATCACAAAGAGTTGATATAGCTCATCTCTAAAAGCTGTATTAATAGTATAAATTAATTCTATATAAACTATACTCTCATCTGTAGCAAACTGCTTTTGTTCTGTGTGGCACAAGCAACCTACACAGCTACAAAAACTACAAACTTAGCACCAGCAGGACAGAAAGGACCAGAGTTCACTACATCATTACTCACAAGTAATAAGTTGATGCACTTTTAGTGGAAGAAGGCAGCTCAGCTCCTCTCAATTTGAAATGCACAGTAGTATAAAATCAGCTGTTATTACTGAAAGCCATTGTCTTTTCATTTTGATGAAGTGATAATATTTTGACTTCTTCCTTGCTTCTGCCTCATAGTGTTCCATTTGCAAGGTATGTGTAGCATCTCACAGGTAATACTTCACAGCAAAGAAAGTTTCTCCAGCTAAGAAAAATCCCCCAAAAGAACCCTATCCAAGTGCTAGCAACAGGATTATTTTAATATAGTCTTTTTAGTTACATAACAGACATGAAAATGCAAGTTATAACATTGTCTTTTTTTTAATAAAGACCTGGGGAGCTAGAGAAAAGAGTGTAGACAAAAAATACTTCAGATAAGAGATTAGGCACTCAAATCCCTAAAATATTCCACTTTAAGAGTGTTTCCTGCCTGTTATTATAAAAATAAAGACCACAACACAACATATGTTATCTATACCAGAGATACTTGTAATACATTAAGAGAAGAGTCTGAAAATGTATAAAAGACTCCCCAGCTCCAGCTTCTAGAATCCAAGCTGCTGCTCAGGTTCTGCCATTTTCATGCACTCCTTTTGCATCTTTAGGAACTGAACACAGAGCACTTCACTGCTATTAGTAAAGTCTGCTAACTGTCCTGAAGAATGTCAAAGCTGCAATTCACATTCACAAAGACCACATGCACTTGTCTTTGATGATATTTATCATCAACTGGTGCCTGTACCCCACTGTACAAAAAGGGAATATCCACCTCACTGAGGCTGGAACTTGCAGGACACCTCAATACCCTTATGTCTATGCAGTTGTACAAGTGCACAAACACCAATGCTGAGGTAAAACTTCATCCCACAAAAGTATTTTGTACAACATTGAGATTTTTGTGGTGTTTTTTTTTTGTCTGTGGTTTTTAATAAAACCACTTTTAAAGTGGCAGTTCACTGATTCAGTTCCCTCCTTCTCCTTAATACTGTTACACTAGAACACAGCAAGAACTCAGGCAGTAAAATGTTTTAGGTACCTTGAGTTTTTCTGCAGCTCTTCTCTTCTCTAGTAATACAGTTGACCTGTAAAGCAAAAAAGGACATGATTGACTCCTGGTAGGCTTCTCAACATTACTGGAATGTACTGTATACTTAAAGCATCAAGACAACATGTAGCTTCTTACACTCTTTCTCAGAATTTTTCATTGAATTACATTTTATTTTGTTATCATATAATGCATTTTTCATATAATAAAATCACAAAGTGTAGTCTCATTTAAGAGTGCCTAGTCTGAAATCTCAACACTGACCAGGTTACAACTCAGAAAATCCAGGCTACCTGCAGCATTTTTAAAGTAGAGCATAACAGCCACAACCCACGATTCCCCTCGTAGCTCTGAGGAAGCTGAACTCCAGAGCAGGCGCTGAGCTGGGACAGGAACACAGGACAGGAACACAACAGCTCCCTTCAAAACCTGACAGCTGCCAGTGCTCAAAGCTCCGACGGAAACAACCGCCCTGCTCTGACCCTTTCCCACCACGGAGCAGTAATGGGTGTTCCTCTTGCATTCATCTCCTAACATGAAAGTAAAATGAGTAAATAAAATAGCAATTGTTTATTTCTATCATCTTTTGTCTTCACAGGCTTTGACCACAAGTTATCTTCAGTCAAACCTGACAAATTATTTCCATCACCTTCCTTTTTCTCTCAGCCACTCCACCCTGGGGGACAGGGGCCAGACTCCTTCATTTCATGCACGCATACAAAACATATGCTACATTTTCTAAGATCTATACATTGCAAATTAGACATTTTATGTACTGTGAAAACACTGAGATCAGCCTACCATGAGGCAAGGTTGCTACTTGTCATCGACTTGTTACCCATTTTAACTCATCAGGTTTTAACAGACTCAACCATTCTGTTTTCCCTTTTTATTTTTTCATGACTTCACTGTAGTACCCTCAAGCATTACTGCTCAGGTTTTCTCAGCATATCACATCACAAATACTTTACTAGTTTCAATGCTTCAGTAGCCTGGTTATCCCATTTTCAATCAACACCAAAAGCTGGATTATTCAATGCGCTCTATGAATTTCAGGAGTAAAGAACTTTTTTTTTTTTTTAACCAAAAAAAACAATGTGTGCAAAAATAATGCAAGTGAGAATTATTATGCAAAATTACTGGGAGACACCATCATCACAAGATACTCTGAAGCAAAAAACAAACTTCCAAGAGAAGTAAAGATAAGATATTATTGCTTCTTGTTATAGCTCAAATTTTCCATTTTCCCTTATTATTAACTTATATAAAGTCAATGCCTTGCTCATCAAGTTTGTATTTAGGAATGAACGATGTACTTAAACAGTGTATTACAGGTGTAAGAAAGGTAAACAACCACAAGACTATTTAGTCTCCTTTTAGACCTGAGAGGAATACAGATTCAGGGGAGATTTAGGGGACAGAATTCTCTTCCTAGGTGCTCTATATTTGGCTTGGGCACATTTTCTCATTTTGCTGTCCTGCCAACTGCTCCCTGGCAGAGCACACAAAGCAATGGCAGCGACTGGGGGAAGAAGAAGAAATGCACTGGCATCAAAATGTCATACTAGAGCGTGAGTACTCCACAGCATCAGGAATTTAAACACTCTAACGTGACTGTTTATTCTTGGCATGAGTACAGTTTATTTTTCATCTACTTCACACTGTTAGAGATAAGGAAATGCTATTTTTACGCAAGCTCCTGATATGTTAAGTGTAGCCGTCACAGGCAAGGAGAGACTCCTCCAGGCTAGCAGCTACTGTTTCCAGAAGGCATTGACAGACCACTCAGACTGGAAAATTTAGTAGACTCTCCAATTTTGCTAGCTTTAGATCTAACAGTGCTGGTTTGCAGAATACAGAGGTGCCCATGTCTGACTGTGTTCGACACCACCTCAGTCTCCCCAGAGCTGCACAGCACTGCTCCCTCCCAGGAGGGCCAGCGTAGCCCCAGGACAGCAGTGGCAGCTTTCTGTCCCCACCTCTGGGCACTGCACAAGCTGGAGATCCTACAGCTCTCAGTAGAAGGAGGTACTGAGGGGGAAAGACAGAAACTGTGACACTGCAAACATAATACGCTATTGAGCAAATTTTTTTTCCTGTCCTTTGTCTCAATCTCCTTCACATCCTTTCTCCCTATTACCACTCAATGCACTCTCACAAGCTATTCATCCCTCCCTACTTCAAATTCTCATTATTAAAATAACAACAAAAATATGTGATGATTATGAAACTTCTTTGCCATTTAGTGCCATGACTTAATTCCCTCTGCTTAATCCACTGGGGTCTTTCATCTCATTCTATCCACCCCTGGAGTTTGAGCAAGAAACTTAGACACAGGCACTGGCCAGGAAATGTCTTCACTGCACTTTGAATTGTTTAAGTCACATTCTCAGCTCATTTTCTTGTTCATCAGTTAAATGCCTCCATGCCCAAAATAAAATTATATAATCAGTAACAAAGGATGCAGATCATATCAAGAATGGGAAAAAGAAAATCTGGAAAGGAGTATCAGTCACGCATTAAAGAACAAACTGAGAGTCAGCTCTCAGATCAGGGAAAATAACAATATACATTCTTGTATGAATAAATTAGGAAGAGAGATGGATTTTAACTCAAAAGATGACAGCAGTAAGACAGATATTGAACAGCTTCAAAAAAATTTGCAATACAACTGAATAACCACGTATGTCAGAAATCAGACATACTACACAAATCCTAACAGGATACTGAAAATGCAAGTACAAATTAAATGCTAAATATGGGCTTCAGCTGTAGGACAAAATAATTTGTGTGTCAGAAATATCATTTATCTTGAGAGTTAAAGCGCAAAAGCCACTTGGTTACTTGAGAGCTACCTCTCCTTCTCTTAGAGAAGTAATGTTTTAGAGCTGCATCCAGAAACTATGAGTAATCACAATGATAGATAGTCCAGGAACTGTTGGGATATCCCAAAGAAACATGCCCTGGAATGAAATTATAATCTTCCTCAGGTACTCATATTATAATGGCTGATCAGTGTGCATTAGGAAAATACACTTCTGGTTTGAATCCAAACCTTGAATACAAAAGCAAAGCTCTAGTAAATATTTAAGAGAATTTTGAGTTCCAAACTGAAGAGCTGGCAACTAAGTTCTTATTTTTTTTTTTTTTTTAACAAACAAAACCATCAAAAGATTGTGCAATTCTAAGAGCCCTTAAGGAAACAATTGGGAATTTTTCATAACATGGTATTTCCTTATACTGCTGACCACAGGAATGCAAACAGTTCCACCAAACAGAGATTTCTTCATTGGAAACAACTGACAATCTAACCATGTTTCTATCTTTTCCATTCTCAGCACTCAGCATACAAAACAGATGATATAATAGAATACAGAACTGTCATACCAGGGCCACAAGACATCTTTACTATAAATCAGCACCTGAGAAACTTAACAAAAACATATTTCCTAGGGGTTAGAGAGGGAACTTCTGTCTAATTATCTAGCACCTTTGACTCAACAAAACGGTGACTTTCTGTTTGTCGAATTTCCCCTAACTACTGTTAGCATCCCTGTCAACCCAAAACAGAGCCCTATACCCAACCATAACTCAGCATATCAGTAACAAGACTCAGTCCCACAGCATTCCCTGACAGTAAGGCAGGTGAGGCTAGCAAGGCACAGAAACATGGGCTGGTACTCAACTGAGTTAGTGAAAGGAAAAGCAAAGTTACTCTTTGTAACTCAGAACACATCCCATGTAAATCTAATGGATAGATTTCCTCACCATCTTCTCCATTTAGGATTATTTGAGCAATGCCAACTGACACCATGAACCCCTCCAAAGGAAGCTGGAAATATTTGCATATCTGTACATCAATGGCACCCAGAACTCACATTCTACCAGAAACCGCACCAAGAGACCAAGTATCAGTGACACCTCAAAGGAAAGGCAAGACAGGACTTACAGAGGGACTTAATTTTCCTGACAGATAATTAATAAGTCACTAACGTGGAGACAGCAATTTACACTCTGTTCTGAACTTCATGCTGTGAAGAGAGAAATATAGGATAAATGAACATAGGCAACTGTAGAAACAGAGTATTGTCAGAATTCAGGAAGGCACTAGGAATGGGGAAAGGTGCTACATCAGCACCCTGACCAATATATGTCATTGCAAATTTGCAACTCAATTAAGGCAAGATTTTAATCACAGCTACAACTGAACTTAATTCTCTCAATTCAAGCTGAAGGAAAGCAAGAGGAACAAGTCATAAAAGGAGAACAAAACTGGAATGTGCTACAAAGAGACCAAATTGTTTTCAAAAGGAAAAACCAAAACAAACAAAGCCAATGAAAGACAAAGCTTTATGGAGTGAGTTTTCCAAACAAGTCAAGAATTTTGGATGGTAGAAAAGACAGACAAATGTCTTAACTTCAGATAGAGACATAAAAAGACTGCTCGTGTGGAAGTGTTTACAATCTATGTCAGAGAGATTATTACTCTTGTAGTCAAGGAAACCACTCTTAGAAGATTTCAAATTTTGGAATTCCCCTTTCAAGGGGGAACATGGAAAGATCCTCCATGATTTTCTAAAAGGAGAATGAATATGGCTGTAGTGACTCAAACAGGGCCACAAGGCTTTGCCAACAAACTGGTTCCAATGGCTCTGCAGAGAACAGGTCACCATCATCAACAAAACATGCCAGTACTGCACTTCCATATTCTGAGATCATCAATGCCTTTACATCCCATAATATTTTCACATTCAAAATCATTTACCAGGAGTTACTAAAACAGTAGCTAAAATTTTCAAGGCTTTATTTACATTATTGCGTCTCTTGATCTTTTTTTAAAGGGATGCCCACTGAACTCTCAAAAGCTGACCTTACAGCACACTGTTGGTCTTGGAGAATTCAGCTTTTCTGAAGTTGTGAACATGTGAACCCTCCCTCCTGTTTAGATGATTCTGAAGCTCTAAACATAAATCATACAAAGAAACAGCTTGGTTTAATTATAATAGTAGATCAAAACTTATTTTCCAGTTTTTATCTTAACAAGATAATAAAACCCCACTTCAGCTGATATGTCAAAATGTGCTGAGATTTAGAACACTAGTCAAAAACTATCTTTTATTTTTACTGCTGTCAACATCCTAAGAAAAAAATATGCACCAAAAACTTTGCAATTTAATCTCCCTGATGATGCTAGAGAACAACCCAAGCCCTGCAGACTGTGAAACAAGGCAGTAGCTACAGCCCACCACAATTACCATAATTAGAACATAGTAATACCTAGCAAAGCAAGAAATTATTAGCTGCTTTTCATTAAAATGCACGGTCCATTTTTAGTTTTTCCTACAGTCACTGTGCCAAGATGCATGTTCAGAATGGCAAGAAACTACTAGGCAAAATTTATGTAACATTCATACTCAAGTTGAATTAGCACTACAATCACTACAAGCTTTGGTGCTGATAAGGAAGCAGAGACTGATTTTAGAAAAATATTACAAATCAAGCTATTGAAGAATAAAAGTTTTAATTATGACTTCTGGCTGAAATAAATACATATGAAAATGAAGGTGTTAATTCACACTTATCTTATGGGTTATTTTTTATAGCAATACTGGCTATGTAATTTTACCTTTGTCATCTGATAAACCCCACAAACAAAATCCCAGTGCTCTACAGTTCGGTGTTGTAAAGAATAGAGATGCTGTCTGGTATCTATCTTAATGAGACTTTCTCAGTAAGAGTAAAATTAGTTTCAGGTGGGGTATTTTAAGTACTGCATTATTCAATTTTCACATAAATACAGTCTAAGCAATGGGAAATGACACTGTCAGAAATCACCTGAATGGCCTTATCTGACTGCTGGGTACAGTTTTGCAACAGACCTTCAAAGTGGCCTCAGGGAAGTAGTTTCTGCATTATATAATTCTGCTCCCCTTGCTCCCTTCAAATGAGGTGAGGTCCCTGCTGAGACTGGCACGAGAGGAGTTGTGTTAATATACTGTAATATACTGCATCTCTTCCTGTAATGGGTATGTCAAACCAGACAAAACACAAATGCTAACTGCAGCTTCAAAAAGCCTGTCAAGAGGAGGCAGACAGAGCTCCTTTAGCCTTCCTTACAAAAAATGAAAAAGCATAGGTTAAAGCTACACCAAATCCTTTAAAGCAAAGTAATTTTCAAGCTATGTCCAAGGTTTGGGAAATTGTGATGAAAAAGACACCCAACATTTTTCAGTTGCTGTTTAATGCCCCTGAACCTGCTTTTTCCCCCAGCTTTGCTTTTTTTCCCCTCACTTCACATATATTCTTGTATCCAGACCTCTCAAATTTTAAATCTCTCCTGGAAGAAAAAAATATCTTACATTCTTTTTTAAAAAGAAAAGGAAATGTTAAGTCCTGGCATGACCTCTTTCTCACCTTTTGTTAACACAGGTGTCCTGCTTTCTTCTCCCTGAGACAAAATCTCTCATTTTCTACCAATCCTTCAGTGCCAACTTCAACCATTAGCTTTTACTGCAGTCCCATTACTGTCCTCTGACCCCACCCACTAATGTGCCATGGACATTTTCAAAGTTGCTCTTGGTTTCTCATCAGAAGCCATCAGCTCCAATCACTCCCTCCTTGTGGCTTGCAGGATCCCACTCCGAGCAATACATACTCCTTCCAAAACACCAAGACTATGAATGGTTGTAAGAAATCCTACCCTCCACCCATTACAGGTCCTTTCCATCAGGCTACTTGTGCATTCTGCTTTCAGCACCATCAGCCCATTCCTCCTCCTCCACTGCCACGTGAACTCCTGCCATGAGAACTGCTCAGACACACTGTGTTGGCAAATCACTTCAAATGCACAACTGGAAGCAACTTCTTGGTGCTGTACACAGACCATCCACCTCCTGCTCTGCCCAAGAGACCCAACACAGCCTCAAAGCTTCAAGAAAGGAATGGGCACTGCAGGGAGCAAGGCTTCTGCTCCCTCAGGTTCCATTTCCCACATAAGGAAACAAGACCAACTTCCCAACTCACTCAGGTATGTGCATTTGAGACTCCATTCTCACTAGACTGATGTGTAAAAAATACAGTTAAATATTTGCAGTTGTAACACTGGTATAACAGCAGTGGTCTGCCTAAACATACAAATCAAGGCAATATTCATATGGACTCTTTCTGAATGTTTTCTCCTATAAAGTAAAAGCGAGACCTAGCATGTTCTTACTCTATGGTTAACTTCTCAGAATTTTTTTTTTTTCTTTTGCAAGCTGCCTTTGTCACTTCAGTCCCAAAAATGTCCATTGAAGATGTTTTTACTAAGAAGGGATTCTTGCCAAATTGATGCTACAATCATCAATTGGGCAGACACTGATTTCTTTCTATTCTCACCTTTTCCTTTAATGCTATTTTGGTTTTATTTTGCAAGCAATCAAAGCCACAGCACCCCTTAACCTGCACTCACATACAGTTTTGTCTTTTAGCTCTGAAACTGAAGTGTTACTCTCATTCTACTGCAGCAACATTATTTCTAAGCATTTCCAGCAAGGTTATTGGCATTCTGCAGCTTTTTCTGAGACTGACAAAACTTGCCTCATATTGTGCATGCAAACAGGAAGAGAATAGTGGAAATAAAATAGAAGACCTGCAACTGAAGTTTGAAGAGGCTGGAGAGGATTTTCCCCACACTCCGAATGGTGATTAGTGGGGCAATTAGCCCAGTTGCATCAAGACACAACAAAAGCACCACAAGGAATCTTTGCCTGACAGAAGACATTCAAAAGATGTTTCGCAACATAAACCTCAAATGTATTATATTATTTTCTTCCAACATTAACTTATGGATAAAGCCATAGCTGGATCCATGGCACTAAATTATTGCTGCAAAGCTAATAATATTCATCAAGATCTTGAAATACTTTTCCTCATCTCTGAAATATCAAGCCCCTTATTTATTAGAACAAGCTGTATTTGGAAGCTGAGGTTATGATTTATTTACAAACTGACCAGCTCCACTGGTGAAAGAAAAATACATTTTCGTATGTATTCATCCTACTTTATTATGACATTTTAAACAGAAACACTGTCTCTTTATATTCTTTTATTTAATCATGCTCATGAAACAGTCAATTCAGCCCCTAAAACTGAGAAAAGATAAAATCCAACTACAGTTTTATTTTTTTAAACTCTGTATCTCACTTGTTCACTTTTGACTTCTGCAAAGCTTAATTCAGCCAACCTCCACCCTAACCCCTGGGAGCATCTTGTACTTTCCAGCCATCTGGACTGTATTTACATTACCAAGAAGAAAGTCAAACTTCCTCATGAACCAAGAAAATCTCCTTACTATCTTTCTGCCTTGTCTCCATAGTTATTTCTTAAGTTCTTATTTTTTCAAAAAAAATAGTGTTCTCTCTGAGGACCTCAGTTTCCCTCATGAGCTCTAATGATGTCATACAATTTCACTTATCATTTCCTAGTGCTGCCTTTAAAAAAAAATCAAAAACCAGAAATTACTATTTTTCCCCTCAATTTTCACTGTCTTCACAAAAGCCCTTACAAACAGCATGAAAGTTCATGTATGATGGATTAGAAGTAATTGTACCAAAGTGTTTATTTAGACAGTAAAAGTGACAGCTTTGCAAATAAAATGAACTATTGCCAAACTAAGATCAGAGACAATTCTAAAAGGAACATAGACAAACATTTACTTTTAAACTTGTATCCATTTTAATGGCATTCCTCCCCCTGGCAGCAACTGCTGCATCTTGGCTCCTCCAGGACAGAGGAGCACGCAATTTTCTTTAAATTGTATTTTCATCAAACTATCTGTGCTGAGACCCCTCTCCCAACACTGCTGATCCAGTGTGCTGAGGAAACTTGAAGAAAAATCACAAAATGCAGAAGACAATAAACTACTTCAGACTGGTTTTACTTTCAACCACATGTCCTTAAACCTCACCTATTTTTTATTTCATCTGAGCTGCAGTATAAGTCTGCCCTTTAGTATTTTATAACCCTATTTTTCATGGAACATGATCTCTTTCGATCAAAGGTAGTCAACTATAGCTTATCATTAAAAGCTATTCTGCAGATTTACTCTGCTCCACTTGACATGCACCAGAAATCTGCATCAAGTTTAAATGAAAGCCAGATTGGTGCCTTAGTTACAGGGAAAATTAATGAAAGCAGTGAGCGATGCTCGACATTCAGCTAACTTTTTAACTAGGAACTGAAGAGCCCCAATGCTTTGTGATGTCTGACCCAAACATCTGACTAATTTCAAATATTAATTCAGTTTAATGAGCTAATTTAGTATATGTATAAGGGGAAAATGCCAACGTAGAACTACAGTGTAACATAAATTAGAAGACACAAGGAAGAAAAATACTTTTCTAGAGGGGTGTTTGCTTAAAGAGAACTACCTACTGTTGTTTATTTTCAAGCTGAACCTCTGAATTTAATTCAACAAAGTGACCCTTCAGAGGCATAATGACTTTTAATAATCATGTCAAGTATCTTCTCGTGTCTTCAGCAGCTCTTCTGGAATACCAAGGAGTAGAAGTTCAATTACAGATGTATGGTAGGCTGCACACCACAACCACAGTAAGCTCATTAGAGCAGGAAATGCACAGCAGTGAGGTAACAATGAAAGAAAAATGTAATGAATATGCTCATATGAAAAAATAACTACTGAAATAACTCACCCAAACACTATCACATTCTGCTTTCTTTCTTTTGTAGATGCCAGTTTCTAGAACAATTCAACATTGTGCCTTCACAGGTTTTTCTTCCTCATCTCCAAAACTCACCAAAGACCAGCAGTGCAAATAAACCTGGTTTGTCATTAAAAGCAGCTGAAGTGTTGTGAAGATGCAACATATCTCTGCTTTAGGGAAGCACAGCCAAATTACTTATCAGAAGCAAAACCCCAGGAGATCTGTTATCAGTTGAGCAATACTTTTGCTAAAAAAGACTTCCCCCTTCCATTTCAAGCTGTTCAAATTTTCCCCAAAATTCACACTATTTTTTTTCTTTTTAAAGACATGAACAATAAACATTTAGGCAATCCTGAACTTCCTTTTCTTGAGACACAAGATGAACGTTTCATGCAAACTACTAAAAATAAGTTTTACTTCCAGCAGTGACAACTGCTCACAGCTTAATCAAAGGAATAGCAATCACAGCCTAATGGGCCCTGTTCTCTAGAGCATCCAAGTTGAAAAATTATCAGTAGGAGAGTATCTGCTGCAAAGAAGAATCTGCCAAGAAGTGAGGATTAATATATTTGCACTTAGTCTGCCTCAATTTGATTTTACATGTTTCTAACAGAGAGAACAAGAAGTGACTTGATGCTCAGTCTGCAGCTATGGTATGAAATTAGTTTCTAAGGAAACAGGGCAGAATCCAAGGGACAAAATTTCTGTGTTTGTGCTGCTTCTGTAGCAAACAGCATCACCTGCAGAAGGCACATGAAGCAAAATTCCTCCAAACTGATTAAGGGATTGGATCTTTGGCATTGTGAACCAGCAATTTAACTGGCAGCCTCGCTGGTGAGGCACTCATCTGTTTGAGGCAGAGCACAGAGGGGTAAGCAGGATGTGCACCAGCTCCCAGCCGCTGCCAGCCTACTCCTCTCAACTGCAGTGCAGGAAGAGACACTAAAAATAATACAGCTGGCACTTAATATAGTTTACTCCTTCATGCGTGCAGGGGCTCTGCTGTGACTTTTAGAAAATCTGACTGCCCACATCTCGTGGTTCCTCTTTCAGAGGAAAAACAAATCTTTAACCAGTAAGGCAGAAAAATTTTCTGTCCAAGAACTCAAAGTGGGTCAGGTAAAAGGTGCTGATTTTCAAGAGAGGTTTCCACACCACGAATGCCAAGCAGGTTTCTCTGCAGTGATGAGCACTGGACTTTGGAGAGCAGCTCTCCAAGCTGATGGATGGGGCTGTTCTGGATGTTCTCCCCAGCTGGTGCTGCCCTCGACACACACGGATGCAGACAGGCGTGAAGGACACTCCACCAGGGAACTCCAGATGATCAGATCCTCCAGGCCAAAATAATCAGAATTCCTTGGAAAACTTAAAACTTCTGAGGTACGTGGTACACTTTGAAATGAAACATTCCTATCAACCAGCCACATAACCCACTGCTTAGCAACAGAGGTTGCACACGTGTGCCTGTCTGCAAGAGGGAAAACAATTCTTGTTATCCATCATTCTCACAACACAGCAACACAATTTCTCTCCGAGTACACACAGGATTTGTTGTTAGTTTTTTTAAATTATCCTAAATTCACATTTCAATATGAACCCAGGTGCTAACCTCTATATTCAATAAAAATTAGATCATGAATTGAAAATAACATGTTTCTGAAGGAATTTCAGTACAGGTGTTTGAGTAAGGCTAATTTCAACTTGAGAGGGAACTCTGCTTGGTTTGCTGTGTCGGTTCAGGCAGCAACAATTCTTTTTGCAGAGCTTTCCTTTTCAGAAGGAAAACATCAGTGCACCTCAAAACCTCAGTGTTAAGAGTCTACTTCTAAAACTGCTTGCCTGTAGGCCAGAGGTGAGAGCCCAGCCCTGAAATCCCAAGTACATTCCCACAGGCTGGGATATTATTTCCACTACGCTATTCCACTGCAGAAGACACATCAATACTCATCTCTATCCATAAATCAATGGACCCTATCTTAGGCACAAAAGCTTCAAAACAAATCCTTGTGACCAACCTCTCAAATTAATTATGCAAATGATGTATCAAAGTGCACAGATAATTTTTACTTCAAATTTTTAAAATCTGCATAGATACTCTGAAAGGAAAGAAAGTAAATGCCTAATTATACACATTGAATAATCCAGATAATGGCCTGTCACATGCATCACTCTGAATGCAAATCAGAACAATGGTTTTAGCTGTAAACACAATGTGGAAACATCAAGTAACTTTGGTCTCGTTTGGCAAAAACACACTACTTCCTTAAGACTACCTTCTGTAATCAGTGGGATATATATATATAAATATATATATATATATATAAAATAATGAAGCATTTTTTCCCTGTTGAACCTCAAAGCCCTTCCTCACAAAACATACTCTGTGAGTTATTCCAGGAGAGATGAATTGTATTTCTCCAAACAGAAGGATGCTGCCTCTTACTGCCCTGCTAGAAACACTAAAAGCAAAAATTACCTTGTTCAGTGCTTTGCATTCATTCAAGCAAAGTGTGATTGGTTTTGTATCCAAAATGTCCACAAAGTGTGGCTGTACTCAAAAGCTCCTATGCTGAGGAGCACATACCAGCTTAAGAGAGGGAGAAAGCCAAACCCAGAGCAAGCAACTAACTTCCTAATGAGTGCTGTGGGAATGAATCCTAGCATACACTCCATGTTTAAGAGGTAGGATTTTCTTCACTTCAGCCTACTTCTTCCTAACACAGCAAGTAAACCATGCAGAAATCAAGTGACCTACCAAAGGAAAGGCTAAAACTGAATAGATGAGAATGCCCTGGTTAGACATGCCAGGGAGGCAGTAGAAACCACTGCTGTCCTCATTGCCTGGTAGTAAAAAATTCCTTGGGCCACTGCCCACATGCTATTAAGACAAATTTCAGCAAATGTAAAACCTTATTTCATGACAATGTTATTAAAGGGAGATTAGGCTTTTAATGAGACAGTTCCACAGCTTAAGAAATTGAGGCTGGAAACTGAAAATAAGGAATTTCAGTGGCAACTATGGCTAACAGTGACTGCAAAGTGCAACAAGAAAGCTTGTCTGCTGTATGGTGCAGCATTCTCCTTTTCCCATTCTTCATTTCCCACCCGGGCTTTGCCTTCTAACACGTTTTGCCACTTACAGATAAAACACAAGATACTAAATTTCATGTTGTGGTTATATTAGTTTCAAGGTATGACGAAAATGTATGAAAGTAACAACACAGGAAAATAAATGCACGACTTTAAAACGTCACCTCTCAGTAGCTGCATTTCTAAGAAGATCCTCAGCTTAAGCTAAAGGCATTTATTGCACACACCTGGATCCCTTCAACAAAAATTACTTAAGGGAAGGGAACATGTGCTGATCAAACAGAACATTCCATTAAATGGTGATGCAAGACTACATGAGATACATGTTGAAGGCCAGCAGAATTAATCCATACCTAGGTCTAAAATAAAACAGTATTACAGAATTATAAGATTTCCTGAGTATGTGCACCTCAGCCAGCTTACACAAACCCTTACCTATCTCTGCAACTCACTTTTTTCCACTGCTGAAACTGCCAAACTCAAGGCAAAAAACAGCCACTTTTACAAGGCAGTCACACTGAGAACTTGTACATCAAACTCAGTTAGGAAAGTGAACAAAACTAGGACAGACACCTTCAACTTGAATTTGTTGAATGTTTTAGTGATTCAAGTCTAATAGTGAGGTTTTAGCTAAGCTTTTCTTTTTACTCTGTTATAGTAATATCTGGCAATCCAGACTCGGTTTCAAAACGTAAACAGGGACTTGTAACCTACTTAAACAGAAATCCTGTCCAGTGTAACATTTATTAAGACACCACTTAAAACACTGTCTCTATTCTCCTGGACATCAACTCATTCCTCATTTACTGTTCCATTCAACAAACTCCTGTTACTTGGTCCATTTCTGTTGGCAAAATGCACAAGTTTGTGTTTTGTAGGGAATCAAACATAACTATTTGACAAATACCTTAGGAACTGCAAGTTGCAATTATCAAAACATCTCATGAGCTTTCTCTAAAGTCTGCATCAGGCTATAGGCTTGCTAGCAAAGGGCAGTCATGCACACAAGTTTCCTGTTTTAATATTCCTCCTCCTCCTTTTTTAAGCAAGATTATTCTCATCCTTAGAAACAGGAAGTCATTAAGTTAAAAATGTTTATACTAAATGAAAACACACATATTGCCATGACTTCTACCCAGTGACTATTGGGTGGTCTCAATCTGAATCTACTGTCTGACCAGCAAGTGCTTCCCTTGGAGAAATTATCAAAGCATGGCCTCAGAGGCCAAGGGTTGGAAAGGTATAAAATATCAGCTACTATAATTACAGTTCAGGATTTTAAATTTTTTTTAGAAGCCTTTAATATACAAAATTCCCAAACATCTGTTTTCAGTAAGTATTTAAATAAATGTTTCTCCCAAACTATATCAGAAATTGGCTAGTGCTGTGTGTTTCTTGGGATGAGGTCAGCATGTGCATTAGTGCAGAGCCTTTGCTGCAGCAATTACCATGTTTATTTGTGACAAAATGTGTTTGAAGGGGGAAATCCACAGCCCATTGGCATGCTCCCCTGTAACCTTCAGAACCATGTCTGCAACTGCCTGTGATCAGTGCCTCCAACATGCCAATGTCTGCTCACACTCGTCTTATTCATAAACTCCTCATGTTTACTCTTCAATTTGACAAACATTTTTTAAAAAAAAAACCACTTCATTTTACTATTGTGATGATAATATTGATGGGCAGCCCACAAAGACTTCCCATGCACAGAACACCTGATTACAACTCTCCCCAAATGAAGAAAAAAATCTGTCACTTGCAATTTGAGTTTATTGTCAAACTTACTACGGTTTGCTTTTTATGGATATAAATTACACCTCAGGGAAAAAACAAATTCAGTCAATCAACACACATTTTCAATTGCTTTTTCAACACCACCTGTCCTTATTACAGGAAAATGGACTTCCTCCCAACCTCAATATTTTAATTATTAAATAATTGTAAGAAGTGAAGAATGCTTCTCAGAAGGGAGCTGCACAGCAGTTCCTCAGTGATCATGAGCACTTTCGGGAAACTTGAATGCTCTTCCAGCACACCCACTTGCTTCCTGTGAACAACCAGCATGCAGAATTATTTGGAAAGCTCTTCCAAAGTGCTGAGAACATGATTTCTGTGAATTTGATGCTCTATGAATCACCAAGAACAGAATATGAAGCCAAGAAACAGTAAAACAAGCACATGCACATACAACAAAATAAGAGCTGCTAAGACTAATAATACCAAAATATATCCTGAAAAAAGCAGGAAAAGGCCAACAGGAAGCTACACATTATGCCACTTCCACCTGAGACTCTTTACTTTTGTTTGGACCCACGGATCAATATGAATGTCAGGAATTAATAAAGCTAAGCAGTAGAGATCAGCTCTCCAGAGACCAGCCACATCTGCTCAGCAATGCCAAGCTGCCAGCTGGACAGAGTCCCAAAAGCCTTTAAAGGGTCATCATGCACAGCAAAAGCTTGTACTTGAGTAAAAACCTTTTAGCTTAGCAACTAAAAAGGTAATAGATATTCTGTTAATTACATTAAGTAATTATGTCATGTTTAGCTCTGTTAATTAGGGTACCTAATTTTAAAAGATCTAGCAGCCACAATATTTAATTTTCTGGTTTGTTTGGGTAATGCAAGAAATATCTATTCTAAACCACTGTCATTTTTTTGGCTGACTCAAAAAAGGAAGTTATGCTGCTAACAGAAAAGTTAATCAGTTGCAATGAAGAGTTAAATGAATTATTATTTGTTGAGTACTGCATATTCTAAGGAACTTTAGTGTATGAATAATCAGTTAAAAAATGCAAAATGAAAGACACCCTGGATCTCAGTCAAGATCATGAAGCACACAAGGATACTTTATCTGGGTACAAATTGTCAAAATGCTATTTCCTTGTGCACATTTGATAGGAGCCTGTTCAGGGAAGAAACAAACCCTGCAGCAGATGACATTTGCCTCCCTCCCCAGTATGTTCCTTACTGACACACAAGGTCTGGCAGGGTAGAGAAACTCCCATAGAGCTTTTGATACATGAAGCTATTTCTGAAATAACTGCTGGCCCACGTGGAAATTGCTCCTTCCAAATATCTCAGATTCAGGAGTACAGTACCCTCCATGCCCAGTTAAGCACGGCTCCATCTACAGCTTTTTCTACAGCTGCAGGTGGCTCAACTTTCATGTGACAAAGACACAGCTGCCACCTTTCAATACCTTGGCAGGCTCGTGCTGAGATCTGCTGTTTAGGATTCCAACAGCTGAAACCCCGCTGGGCAGCTCCCCCTGCTCCCAGGGCATCACAGCCCAACACTTATCCAATATTATCCAATACAGGATATCACACTGATGTTTGCAAGGTATTTCCAATTCTTATCTTTTGGCTTGTTTCCAGGCAGAACCCAAAAGGTGAGTCCAGGCTGGACCACTACAAGCCCCACAGTTTGTTTTGTAAGCAAAGAAGGCACTTCTAAGATCACAGTTAAGGCCAACCTGCTGAAATGAGTCTGAACAATTCATGTTCAGCACAGCAACTGCAGGGCTGTCTATTTTAACAAAAGCAAATCACTGCTCTCAAAATTTACTCATAGCAGTGGCCACTACCAGAGGGTTACTGCCAGTCCTAAAAGGCATTGTGTCTGTGAAGGTTTTCACTGCACAGTAACACTCCTTCTGACCCCATGCAATGCACCAGGAGCACTTCCAGCATCACAGTGCCACTACAGAGTGTGGGACATTCCCCATGAAGGCACCTGGAATTATTAGCCCCCATTCAATTAGCAAATTCAGCTATTAATTTTATATGCCTTTAAGTAGGGTTTATAAACCATACAACACAGTGCCCCAGACCAGCCATCTGGAAATGCAATGTCATCTGCTCACCTTGGTAATCTGCTGCAAGGTTTTTCAGCTGAAGATGTATTTCATCTTGTGGTGCTATATAAATAAACAAAGTATTATAAACAATCATTTTATCTGACCGGGGTTATGTCATATGGTTTGCTTTCCCTACGAAAGAAAACATGTACATAAAGTGCAACCAGATGTTGTTGGCAGAGAATCCATTTAATATGGACTCATTTCTAAAAACATGATTACAGATGTGGCCTACATCCTGAACCCAATGTTTGAGGAAAAATTCTCTCTATGTGAATCTCACCCATTTTCTATGTTTTCTCTAAGTCTCCTAACTCACAAAAAATGTTTCCTAGAACTGAAAAAGTTGCATGCCCTCCCCTTTCACAAATCCACCAAAAAATAATTCAAGCACAACCTTGTAAAGAAAGCCTGAGCATGCTACTGAGGAAACCCTGCTTTGTAGCAGCTTTATACCAGCTGTGAGAAGGCAACAATGCAGGTTACAACAAAGTCTAGACTGAGCTTCCTTCCTATCAACAGTACTCAGCTAGGACTGCACCTGACTTGTAATTTGATTTTCAAAGTGCAAAAATAGCTACTGCAGCTCTGCTTGCATAACTGTGGAAACTGTAGGCATGCTAAGCAATTATTTGTAGTGTTTTAAGTAAAAAAAATTAAAAGTCAACTGAAACATACCAAAGTTTCTGATGAATAATATCATCCTTGAAATCTCTTACAAATTCAGAGAGCTCTCAATAAGTCAATTAAAATATAAAATAAAGATTTAATTGGTGTACTACAGGATTGCTTAGGATATAAAAGGTTGTTTAATTCTGATAAAACCCTGAGCAACCACCTAAAAGAACAGAAACAACAGATAAGTCTTAAATTCAAAATCAGTAAAGTCTGAACAAGAACTCCATTCTTTCATACTTGTTAATTTATAAAATCCTATCTAGAGCCTCAAAAAAATTAGAATAAAGCTCAAACTCTTTTCAAAACAGGAAAGAAACAGTACAGAAAGACTGACTGCATCATTCCACATCTGAACCCAAGAGATTTTCACCATATTTGATATCCAAGTATTGAATTAATTAAGAACAGTGCTCTTAACAAATACACTCCTGAATTAGACCGGACAAGTTCATATGAATAGAGAATCCAATGCTTAAGAAAAACTCTCTATAATCATTACTCTCACTCTACAACTATGATCACATGAAGTTAAACTAGTAAACCCCCCAAATGTTCAGTGGTTACTGAGACTATTCCTTATTCAATATATTTATTGAAGGAATGAAAATACTTGAAAAGCTAGGTTAGTTAACTACCAGTGACATCACTGAGAACCAACAGTTGAAAAGAAAGCAAATCCTTTCCCCAAATTACCTTCTGATTAGACCTTTAAAAAATAAAACTAAGTAACTTTCAGAGGACAGCACCACTTAGGAGCACCTACATTTATTGGTAAAGCTCAGGTATTTGATTAATCTAGATTATCTTTTCCAAGCAAGGTATTAAAAAGGTCATATGAAATGATGAAAAAGTAAAAAAATAAAAATCAAAACAGGAAAGTCCTGCTTTCACCTAAGAAATTCTGTGTTAGATTATGTGAATGGAGCTGAAATTTGAAAATCCTCTCACAGCCAGCCAATTTCTAATCAAGAGGTACATAATTACTTGCTATGGAGGAAGGAAGATGGGACAACTGGAATTTTACACAACTATTTACAATGTCCCAAGCAACATTTAATAAGAGCTTTAAACATCTGTTCTGAAAATAGTTTTCAACAGGATTAAATATATATGGTTGTATAAACCCTGTCTTTAGTGGGGGAATGAGATTGATTTAAAGTGTGGTTAGACCTGGCGGCTTGTTCAGAGAGGAAGGCGAAGATGGATAAACAAACACTCTGAGACCAGAGGTGAGCAAAGCACTTGTTTCTGCTCCATGAGGAAAAGGTTCTTCCACTGAAAGAGGCTGCTGAAGTGTCCAACTCTTGAGTTCAGCTGTGCTCTGACCCAAGTGCTTCCAGCTACGTTGGTTTGTGGGGGTGATGCAGGTGAGAGACTGCCCACATGCAGTCCATCTGCAGGGTATCTAAAAATTACCTCCAAACTTCAACTGCTACAGCCTCACTCAAAAAGAGAGCCCTGATGTGTAGGTGCACTTACCCACTATTTATAACAGAAGCCTTGCTAGCAAAGCATTTTCTTTAAACAAAAGAAACCCCAGTTTGAGAAGTTTACCTATGGATAGGGGTAGGAGAAACAAATGAGGATGTGTATTTGTTTTTCTTCAGAGGGAAGACAAATAAATGGAATTGCTTGAGAACTGGACACATTAATAAATAAATGTCAAAACCTTCATTCATCTACTAGTTGCCAACTACTCCACATGAAGGTTTTAACTGTTGCCAAGATGGGTGAACATGAACAGCTGTCACATCAGCATGGGATAAAATATCTTAAAAGGGAAAAAATAACATACTGCAGCATTTACACAGCTCATGTTAAAAAGTTTGAAAAAACCCTAAAACCCCAGAGCCCAAATCTTCTCAGAGATTAAGCCAAAAAGCAGACAGAATATTTAAATATAACAGCAATCTGAATAATGAGCTGAGAATTAACAGAGTTGTTATCTGCACAGAGCTGAGAGGACCCAGAGATCCAGGCCCCTTGTACCAAGAATCTGCATGCAGGCAAAATAACCTGAGTGCTTTTCACTGCTCTGCTGGGGCACCTTAATTAGCCAGCCAAGCCCAACTTGAGCTTGCCTTGTTTTAAGGCTTCCGGCACCCTTTGCAAGTTCTCCAAACAGCAATTCAAAGCAGGAATGTGATTAAGGGGAAAGCCTCAGCTGGCCACAAATAGCGCTGTGAATGCCTCCTGCTCCCTCCAGGGCTGAGCCAAAGACAGAGCTGTGGCTCAAGAGAAAGTCTCAGTAGCTGTGGGTCGAAGTCCAGTGCAAACTCCTCCCCATAAGATGCTACAAGGAAATCACTGCATCTCACAGCCAAGACAGTTCTACTTTCTGCTTTTATAACCACCACCCCCCAACGAGGATCTATCAAATACACCGAAGAGAGCACTCTAATTAGAAAGCTGCACAACTGCACACTTTTGGTTGTTTGTGCTATTTCAGTTTACCACAAAGAACAAACAACGACAAGATCAGATCCTCTTACAGTAAATAATGTCACTCAGACCTCTCAGGAAACTTAATTTCACGCAACTGTAAGGTAAATAAATAATTTGAAGATATTACCTGCAACCTTTTATGTTTTTCACACTGAATTACACAACCTTGCAACCCTCAAAACCCACAGATTCCTGTAGATGAGTAAGTCTTTACAAAGCATCCATACTCGTGTCATCTCTGGTCAGAAGTAGACATTGCAATAAATTTCTAGACAGACAAATCCTACTTTTACAAATGCTTCAATAACTTAGGCACTTCAGGGTAGACTTTTTTCTTTCTTATGTAATGTCCATTGCTGGAATCCAGAGAACTATTTCTAAAATTTTATTCTTGAGGCAATATGTAGTTTTACTCCTTCTGTCAGCTTTCTTTCTTTCTTTCATGAAACAGAATCCTCCTGCATCACATATGGCATAAATAGACTAAAAACACTGTGTCCAATAAATTTGACCATAATGCACAGGGCTGATGCACTGCAAGTGCTAAACTCAAGTCACACACAGCTTTCTGCTCCATGATGAATCCAGTTTTCATCTTCCAAAGTGCTACATGCTAGGCCACTGTAAAGGGCTTTAATTTTTTACCATTTTTATTTCTAAGCCACTAAAGGTAGAAAATATGCAGGAATGGAAGGTAAAGCTAAGCTATTGAACCCTAATAAGAGAAAGAACATTAGGAAAGCTTCTCCTAGAATTCTATGAATAAAGAATTGAGTATGGTATATTGAAGAGCACATGCAGAAAGTGATGTGAAGAGGAAAGAGTTTTGTGTACTGGGTAGGATTCAACCACTGCACCCAATTTCACCAATGTGCAAAGATACAGAAGTTTTTGAGAATAAGCATGGGGAAAAATACCCTAAAGCATTCCAAAATAATTAAAAGAACATTTAAACAACAGCTACAGTTTCCACTTCAGCTTTACAGTAGTATCTATTAGTTTGTAAATGTCAAAACTAATACTATGTTTTTTCCTCCTCCTCTCTCCTTGAGGAGTATCTGCAGAAAACAGCAGTAGTGCACACTCTCTACCCCAAAAGACTAATGTTCTGGCATAGCAGAGGCCGTGAAAAACAGATTCAGCATCATTCCCCTTCTGGCAGTGCTCAACATGAGAAGGAGAGAAAGCTACTGGCATACCCTGCGTTCTTGCTTCACACTGTATTTCTGGATGAGAGTCATTTATTTATAGAATTTCACAGCAAATTTGCTTGTATTCTGAAGTGCATTATGATTATTTTATCCCTATTTTAACACATTACAGTTAATAACATTTTATAACTCTAGTAAAACACAAAATATACCAGTAATAGCTAAGGGAGTTGCAGAAAGTGAGAGGCAACAGAAATGAAGGTCAGGTACTCACTCTGCCAGAAAACAGCACTGCTTCTCACTAAGCATGAGCTCAATGCTTGGAATCAGTGCTCCAGAAAACCCAGGCACAGTCAGGTCTGTGACAGGCTTTAGTGATAGTCCTTTCAGTGAATCTGGATGTCTCCTGTTGGATTTACTGCTCTAATGGCATTTGAATCAAGGCAACTTCCTGAGTAAGCCAGAATTCAAAATAAATGCATGAAGATAGGATATAGTTATTAAGAGTACTGCCCAAATAATCTGCTATTGGTCTCTCAGATCCTTCAGGCACTCAAACTGCCTCAATTTTAAACTCTGCTTCAAGTAAAATGAATGAATGCCAATAAAAAAGTTTGATGGAAAATCCAACATCAGCCAAATCTGGCATTGTTTGTTTCAGTTATATGGAATCACTGTGTCCGGTCCTTGAATCCTCTTTATTATACCCTCATTTCCCCTGACTGAAGAAACCTCTGTAACAGAAAACCCTCAGGAGCCGTAATTTAACAAAGACAGCATCCAAACTTGATACAATGACCGTATGAATGAAGCCAGTAATCTGGGTATGGTTAGAGTAAAAAAAAAAAATAAAAATTTCCAGTGGACAAAATGAAAAACTGCATTTGATAATAAATCTTCTTTTTATGAGTAGGCTTAATACTCTTCCTCTTGATACAAGAATGTAATACTGTCTTCCTTGCCAAGAAACAAAAAAAGGACAGAAAACCCACACATGACAAGAACTGTAAAAAACAGAATAAACATCAGATACACAAAGTGTTTTCAAAAACTTCTCATTAATCAGACTTTTTAAGAGCATCAGTACTTTGCAAGAGAAAGGCAGCAGAAGTCAGAGATACACCAGGGCTAGGGCAAAATGAGACAATTGCACAGGAATTGCTAGAAAGCCCCTCCACACATTATACTATTACAAGAAAGCAACAGGCTACATGTGTGCAAGCATGGCAGTCACACACAGATCTGAGGCTGCAAGATGCCCACATCACCTTTTTACTATGAACATCAAACAGCTGAGAACCCAAAACTAACTAAATGAGTTAAATAAAACTAAATGAGGATGGTGTTTGTAGCCAAATCCAGGCACTGCTGTTTTGACAATGTGAACAAGAGCAAAAGTGCTGCTGTCCCTGTTTGTCCATTCAAAAGGTGCCCACTACAACAAGCTCTCTCTGAAGCTATTTGGCTACTCACTTTTAAAATTTTGGGGTTCTGTTTTGGTTTATCTAACACTGAAATGCTGCCAACAGAAACCAAGTTCACACTGGGGCAATACTGCAACAGGCAAAGCAATTTTCAGAAGCTCTTTCTGTTGAAGTCAGTATCAGGTCGTCCAACATGCTGACACAGCTAGAGCTGTTATTTTTAAACACAGCCATAGTCTATTTAACTAAAGCATCTTTACTCTGACTGAGCCAGTATTACTTTGATAAGACTCCTTAAGTCTCTACACTGAAGCCTGCATATCATATGAAACAGAGAACATGCAAACTTTGGAAGACAATTCATCACTACAGCTAGGAGAAGAAACAAAAAAGGAAAAGAGAGGTGCAGGAGAAAGCTGGGAGGACCTGGCACTGAAGACAATAAAGTGCTATCTGCAGGACAGCTATTCACACTGAGAACTTGTATCACTCACCCACTGGAACAATTTCAGTCAACTCCAACAGCAAAGAGCTTTCTGCTGTTAGGAACTCAGCATTACGCTTCTAAAACAATTCTTCTGCCAAGTTTGTTTCTAGCAACGCTAGGTTTTCTCACACATCATTTAACTGATGAGAACCTGGATGGAAGGAGAAGAGAGGCAGTGCCATTGTCAAAGAGGCTGCATGTAAGAGGCTGCAAGCTAGAATTACGCATTTTGGGCAGCTCGCTGAGATATGCTAAGCAACTTATTTGTATACATTTTCTTCAATGGAATTCTGAATTCTTTATATCTAAAGTTTATCTTGTAAACACATGCAGAAGTTCATTACAAGAACCAAGAGCAGCCCCACCCTTCCCTCTCACCAAGGAAAGAATTTGTTCTATACATATAGACAGTGTAGCCTACTTGATGTAATAAAGTTCTCCTACGGTCGTATTTAGCCTCCACTTCTTACACATAACTTATGAAATAAAGGAAAAATAAGAGAAGCAAAGGTACACACTACTCAATAGTGCAGCCCTTTGAATTTTACTGTAGAAAATTTAATTGTGCATCGTGTGCTATGCATGGATCCTGCAGGTTCTGGAGACAAGGGAAGGCTGCTGGGGAAAGCAACAAGTACCCAAGACCAGCACACCCCACAGGACTGGCAGCCACACAGAGCTGGGATATAGGAGCCACACAACCTAGCATGCTGAGATTATTTTAATTAAAATATTTCTGAAAATACGTCATTTTCCCAAAACATTGCATTTCTGAATCTCCCTTTAAACACAACTGTTCCCCCTCAGATTCTGAGAGCCCTGGGAGGGTAAGTGGGAACCTCACAATCTGGGGGCTGCTACCTTGTATTATAAAGCCTAGAGAAATGATCTGATCATTCTTCCTGTCCTACCAGTCAGTCCCCTTGCCAAAGACTCAGCTTAGGACACCTTCCAGGTCCAGTTTTCATTGCCTCCCAGCACTGCAGGCAGAGCTATCAGCACACAAGGGTCAAGGGGCTGGAGTCTGCCTGAGCCTGGCACTGACAGTGCCCCAACTTCTCATCCCCCCTTTTCCTGCTTCTCCCCACTGCCTTCAACACCTTGTGCACACCCTAGTGCTCACTCAACCCTCTCTTGAGTTAATTCAACTTATTAAAGAGAGTCAATGCAATCAAAGGGGGAGAGGAGCTTTTCTGTGGCAATTCACAGTGAATTGCACAAGTTCAGCAAGCGGCAGGCCTTACCCAAGAGAGGATGAGGCAGGACCACAGGGCCAGGAGGGAAGAGCAGGATATCCCCTTTAGCTTGGCTGTAATGTACAACCCAAATATTTCAATCGGATGGAAATCAGTCCAAGGGAGGAGTGACAGCATTAAAGAGGTGATTATATTTATTGGAACGGTGACATGCAGACTTCTTATTTGACAGGGCTCTTAAACAGGATTACAGGGCTTTAATTTGGTTCTTTAAATTGGTTTTGGAGAGAGAGAGAGAAAAACACAAAAAGAACTTTGGAGAGAGGGTGGAATAACCTTGGAGGGAGCACACTACATTATGCCATGTCAACGATAATAGCTTCCCTAGCACAAATATATGCTCATGCACATTCTCCAAGTTAACTAATAAACAGAAGAGCCATAAAAAAAATTAATTACTTACACTATGCATTTGTACACTGCAACCAGTAATTTTGTAGCTTTAGTTCCATCTTTCAAGTATCAATTATATTGACAAGGAACAGTGGCAGCAGTGTAGTCACAAAAAGAGTAAACAAATGACCTTTATCTGACTTTATGAAAGTAATAAAGGATAGACTTTTTTTTTTTTTTTTTTTTTTACTTACTTCAAAGAGAGTTTTATAGCTAGCTACCAGCAGGGTGTGGACTGAAGCTAAAAACTTTGAAATGGGTCCCTGTGAAATCTGAAACCAAAATACAGCAGAGGTCACCTCTCTGTGAAGAACCGCCTTGTCTGTATGTATACTATAAGCAAAGCTCTGTTAGCTCAGCCTCGGTAATAATGTAATTCAACTTAGCCCCTGGGAATAGCAACAACATCAGGTTTCTACTACAAAGATAAATTTACTGCACACAATATCTGTTACTATATATTTGCAGCATGTTTGATAGTAGCCAGACACTAGTGTTACATGGTATACCTCAAGCTATTTTCTCTTGTTAAAAGCTAACCCAGGCTATAAATAAATTTTTATTCTTACTCTCACCATTAGCCAATTCTTTTTAATCAACATTGCACGTACATTAGTTTTATGCAATATACTAGCTAATATTAATAGGGAAGGAAGCAATACATCTGGGCATTTTTTGTTGTTTGTTTGGTTTTGTTTTTCCCATAAAGGGGAGAATTTCAACCCTTTTTAACAAGGAAACTGATTATTTTCCCAGTGGAGAGATAGAATCTCCTAAGACAAGTATTGGGACAATAAGACTAATGTACTTTGGTCTGTCTTGTGGGTTCCTGTGAAACAGTTCACAGACCCAAAGTTGGTGACAAGTGCCATACAGCACTCAAGGTTCTTGGAAAGGTTCTTGTTGCCCATATCACACACTGCTCTGCTGATACATCTGGCTAGGCTGTCTGTTCTTCCAGCTCTAGGAAAGGACCAGGCAGATGAAGCTGCTGGCATTGAAAGCACTGGAGGAGCCTGGGCTGCTGCTGGTTCTGCCTGTGGAGCAGAGCGCTCCTACCTCCTGTCTCTGCTCAGAGCCCTCCTTCCCTTCTCCCCCCAGGTCTGTTGTGTGTGTTTGCCCAATCTCCCCTCAGATGGAAATCTCCACATCTAAGAAAGGATTTCCCAAAGCACTGGACTGAAATGTTGACCACCCTTGCTGGACGGTGCCTCTCTTGTACAGAACAAATAACCACACTGAACCGTCTCTATCGGCCACTTTGGGTCCATTGTTTGAGAGACAGTACCTCGATTCAGGTAATGGAGACTTTCAGCCTTAAGATTCTTTGAAGGACACAGGATCCCACCAGGCAGTACATTAAGTGCCACCTGATTTGATTAGAAGCAGTGACTTGCAATAAGACACTCATGTTAGGCATGGTAAGGAAAAAGAACACTTTCTGCTGACCTGACAGCAAAAGCTTCCATTTTGAATGGTGTGGGGCTTGAGAAGAACTAAACAATCTTTGAAATCCAGCCTTTAACCAGGAGCTGTCTTAGGACGTGTTAAAATGAGGGGCACTGATCTCACTGGTCTTTAAAAACACTGAAGTTTAAGCAAACACACAAAGAGCATAACGTATATGCAACAGCCCTTTAAAGAGGAAGAAGTATTTCAGCTTCTCCCCAAGTTCTTGGCTCACAGGAAAACATCTGATGTAAAAAGGGAACCAACCCAATCTGCCCCTCCGCCACCTCAGGGCAAATTATCCAGGCACCTATAAAAATCCCTCCTGATGCTTTAGAGCTTAAATGTTTTATATAGTTAAAGTGAGTTGTCTTGAGTTCACATGCTTTATGTTATTTGATATGTTTTAACTAGGAAGCTACCTGGATTCATTTCAAGATTTTTTTTTTTTTTTCCTTTAACTAACCTGTTTTTGAGAACAGACTCTCTCATGCTAGCACTACACAGATGTATTCAATCTCTCTGCATGCTACAGAAGTATTTAAACAGAGTTTGAAACAGAGTAAGAAAATGGAGAGGGGAACCAGACTGCAAAACCACTTGGTTTGGTTTCTGCTTTTGTATTGGGTTAATTTATTTTGAAACACCATAAATTTCAATGTATTTGCAAGTTCTTCTGTATTTTTTTTTTCTGCTCCATACCAGAACCATGACTTTGATCAGGTTGATAAGGAACAAAACAAACACCTAAAGAGGTCTTTGCTGGTTACAGACATAGTTGGCTTTACAAAACATTGTACTAGCCATTATTAAAACATGCATCACAAGTCCTTTTTTCTTCTTGAGATGCTCAGGATTAAATCTTTGCAATAAAAATATTTATGAAAATTTGACTGAGAGATCTACTTTGGACAGTTTGTCTTAGAAGATGGAGTTTTTTGTTCCAAATCATGCACACACACAGAGGTATCTGCCAAGCTCTCCAACTGTGTCACTCCAGTCCTTAAGCCATTTAACACAGAACATGCACGTGTCCTTTGAATGCCAAGTCAGCTACGTGTCAAAGACAAACAGCTCTGCACAGCCAACCCATTCCAATCAGCACATCAGGAAGAAATCTCATTTGTATTCAGTATTATGCCCACTGATGGGAATCAGGAAAAAATTTAAGAAAAAATAGAATTAACACATACCCACAAATGCTTTTGCAACTTCAGTAACTTTAGGAATAACGAAGTTACACAGACTTTGGCCTGAAAATACAGTTTGCACTAGGAGGGAACACCTTCTATTTAGTAGGTGAATTAAAGACCATGAACATCTTCACCTTCTGCCCTGATGGCTATGTCCAAAACCATTTGAGTTACCACAAAAGTTTTGCCTTTGCCTATGTTTTTAGGCATATTTAGGCGTTTAAAAACAGTTGCAATTGAAAGCCAGAAATTGTACAGATTAACTGTGAATGCTATAAAGACAATTATCCCTTAACCAGGTATTTAGTGGAAAGCTTCATCTGCAATCAAGATCTGAAACAGGATGATGGGCTTGTTGTGGGTATTATCACAATTTAAATACAATAACAGAAATAGATATTGAAGGAGGTATTCATTTATTATTGTAGTAATGCTATATCAGGAGAGCTACATTGGCTAATGTAGCATAGGAATGCCAGGTATTAATTTTATATACAGGTTCTTACACCCTAAATCTCAGCACCTCCAAAGAACTGTAATACAAGGAACTGTAATACAGCTTGATTGAAAACTATCATTTGAGAACACTTGATCTGACCCTCCACAGGGTACACCTCCAAATACAGTTTGTATGTTCCAAGAAAAAAATTTTAGGTTAGGTTTTGGTTTAGGATACACAGCAAATACAGTATGTTGCCTGGTGTGTAGCAATAATTTAAATAATACTGAAAGGCAGCTTGCTTAAATTGTGTTTTACTCCTGTTTTGACCAGGAGCCCGGAGAAATTGTTATACAATTCATTAACACTCCTAAAAATGGTTGTGTATCTGAGTCAGGAAAAAACAAAGGTACTTGTGAGGTCAGTACTTTTGAGTTATTGTATTCAGCTCTAGACCGAATGAGCTGGATTCACTGCCTAGTATTGTCCACTGTTTCCATCCCAAAATTCTATTTTCAATTTCACTTCATTTTGCATATGTTAGGTGGAAGGTTGCTTCTGCTAAGTGTCTGATAGATCTGGAGCACCTGAGCCAAAACACTTCTCTCTTTCTGACATCAGGACTCCGAAGTATACTTTCCAATGCCATAATTTAATTCTTAAATTAAGGATATTTTCTTTGGAAAGCACTACCAAGCTTTCAAATACTTGACTTTGTGGCCTTAGTGATGCTCTTTATAAATACAGAGGTTTTTTGTATATACATCCATAAAAACTAAAACATCATACGGGTTGTTAAGACAGTACTGGGATACTGGATTATATGAAATGACTTACATTAATACCAGCAATCTCTCTGAACCCAGCCAATTTATAATTTACATTGCTCTAGAAACTATTTATTAGAATCACGCAGACAGCTTCAGTACCAAACTGCTCCCACAACATTCTGCCAAGACTTCTAGAGCTGTAACCAAAAAAAAAAAAAATAAAAAAAAAATAAAAGCTCGTCTGCATTGATGGTGGGGGAGATATAATAATATAATATATATTTTAAATTATATTTTTTTCTTTGTTTTGACTGTACTGAACAGTCAAGCAAGCTTTACCCATCAAGTAAGCTTTCCTATTCTGCACTCTATTTACCATCAGGACATGTGCAGGTTGGGTGGTAAGCACACTCCTTCCAGGACTGACATTTACTGTACATTTGCAACCAGAATATGCAGGTCCATGTGGCCTCTAACCTATGTTGTGTTTAGTGTAATAGCAATGGATGATATGCAGGGGGATATTTGTTTTCTGCAAGAAAAGTCAAACAAAAGGGAAACAACAAAACTCCCGTATCATTTAACACTTGAATATATGCATTCATATTAAAAAAAAATAAAAAAGAAAAAGAAAAAGCTTGAGATCAGTTACTACAGGTATAGATGAAGACAACAAGCAGAGACTTTCAAAGCAATCCAGTGAATCCTCTTGGTCTGGCCAACACAGCACAGCTGTTGGCTGAAGTTGTGCCAGTAACACCAGGTACTCGTTCAGGGCAGCAGCACTAGGAACAGCAGGACTGTTCAGTGCTGCTCAGGACTGCCACGTACTTCAGCTGGAGAAGTAACTCCAGGAGATTCCAGCTGCACAAGGGAGAAGGGATTTACCAGCTGTTAGCTGCTGTGGGTCAAGGAATGCTACAAAGCAAGCCCCAGCTCCCACACCAGCCGGTGATTTACGGGATCTTCACCTCAGCCTGCTGACTCACAGGACAACTGTGAGCCTCCTGCTTTGATGTCACTTGGATTTTAACAGTTAGACAATACAAGGCAAGAAAAGAGTTTCTTCCTAGCCAAGACCACAACAGTTTAAGAGACGAGAACAATGAATGAGGCTATTAGAATATTTCCCTAATTAGCACTTTGTAACAGCTGATTGCATCCTTGTCAAGCAGAATTGACTTTACTACCATAAGACACAAACTGTGTTTAACATTCTCCCAGAGTCCTAGATAAACAGATACCTACATCACATTCACCAGACTAGAAAGATCCAGGGGGGAATAAAACACTGGGAGCCATCACCCTCCTACTGAGGTCTGATACTCTCAAGCCTTCTCTCACTATCCAAATTCTCAATGAATCTGTAGAAAATCTCGACTTTTAAGCAGTCAACATTTTCCAGTTTACTCTACAGTTTTGAACTGCCATCCCTCTGCCACCAGCCCAGATTAAGAGCATGCCATAACTGAACATACTTTCTTATCTAACCAATTAGGAGTTGTTTCTCTTAACTAATAATCTGGACCATAAACTATCTGCAAAAAAGCCAGATACTTGCTAGGATATCTTTAAATTAAATCCTTCAAAATCCCATTTGTGATGATGTACAATGGTGTGTTATCTTGAATACAGAAAAGAAACAGGAGTGTTTTCCCACATGTCAAGTGACTCAGAATTAGTATAGAAGCAGAGTAGACTCTGTGGGCAAACAGAACTAATATTAACAAACGATGAGTAACTTACTGCTTGTTCCCTAAGGGTCAAGTAGCTTTTATTCATCTTCATCTGACAAAAAACACTACACAAAAGACAACTAAACCCCAAGAATCCTACCAGAAGCCACACCACCATCTACTACCATCTCTCATATGGCAACAGGCATTTCAAAACATAGCTTGAAGAAAAGCCTGTGATGTAACGGGAAGCAATGCTATTAAAAAATATAAGATTGCATTCTTCCAAGTCAATACCAAAACAATGACAGACTCAGTTTTTGAAACTGCAGCACTATGAAAATGCAAAATTGATTTACAAGGGAAATAATAGCCAGAGGTTACTATGGCTGCTAAAGTTACAGGATATTTTTAAAATAAACTAAAATTCATATCCAATTTTAAAAAAGCTAGCAAAAAAAGCAGTTTTATGTACCATCTCAAAGTGAAACAAGTTATTCTTCTAAATTATTTTTTTAAAAGCATCATCATTCTAGAACCATCCACAGTGCATCAAGGACAGTGCTGCAGTTTTAACTGGCAATGATGATTTTAACAAGGGAAAATCTAGCAGCCTTTTGCCTTCTTCCAGTTCAGCTCTTGATCCATAACACATTCCCCTTACAAAAAAAGCCAAACTAATGCTGGCCTTTCTTAAAACAGTCTTAATTTCTCATCTCTTACATGTTAATTTCCCACAATTTTCACAGCGAATAGAGTCTTATGCCAGGTCATTTGGCCTGTAACAAGTGGAGCTGAACAAAAGCAGGCGGCCCCCGCGTGCAATGTCACCTCTAACATCACATGCAACAGGGACTGTTCCAGCACAGTTACACTGAGCCCAGCTGGGTTCAGCCAGCCCTGTCCAACAGCTCATTTCATAACCAGCAAAGGGTTGCCACAAGGGCTGCAGTACACCTTGCTGGCCAAGGCAGTGAAACTGCCCCATTCCCCCAGACTGCTCCAGCCCAACCACCCCACAAGCACTGCAAAGCCTGGGGCATCAGAGGCATCACCTGGACCTTCTCTTTGGGTTCAGTGATTATGGTGTACATGACAGCCTGAATATACCACCCTAAAATCACCTTTCCCTTAAATAATGTCAGCTGCCTCAATCCTCAGGCAAGAGTCAAGGATAATGACTGATTTAACCAAGAGACCATTAAATCCCCAGATATCCTAAAGCATAGCAGCACTCCATCTATTGGTCAGGAATTAAGGACGTGCTTAATCATCATCATCGTGCACTAACCTCTATCATTAAACACCCAACCCCTAAGCAGCCCACCCCTTCCTGCCTGGGACTTCAGCAAAAATTAAACACAAGTAATAATATCTTCTGAGAAATAATGCAACCAACACTAAAAAGCGTTAACCTGACAACATCCGATGTTAAAACTGGTATATTCTATTAGTCACACAATTATAATTTTGTTTCATTGAGAAATGCATGCGCTTCTTACTCAAATCAGCATTGAGGAGCTTGTCTGATAACAGCCAAAGAGCTATTCTGTTCCCTGGGATGGCACTTTCTCTCCCTGTGAGTACTGGATGCCACCAAGGAGGTTTGTACAATTTGTTCACACACAGCTTCCAGCCAGCAAGGCCACTGAAGTGACCGGGTGTGCAGTCCTGAGAACTCCCTGGTACAAGGCAAACCCTGGCAGGGAGGCAAAAAGGAGTCTTTCACAGCAGAACTGCTGTCAGAGTAGGCACGTGCTGAACCTGCCTCATCTTGCACTGCTCCCCTCAAAGGCCACCAGCATCCCTTCCCAGCAGATCACACACAGCCATACCTCTGCCACACCTGTGCTTCACTCCTGTCATCAGCAACTGGACCAGAAGGTAAGCGAGACAGCCTGAAGCTGCCTCAGGCACACCAAAGCGCTCTTTGAAAGGCTAAGGTTACATTTGTCAGCCTCATTCCTCTGGTACCAAAGCTCATTTAAGCAGCAACTTCTCCCACACAATTCAGTAATTCCATACATTCATGCTTTTATAACCCTTGGCCATTCATTTTTTTTTTGTCCGGATATTCATTGCCATTGATTTTATCTATTTGTTTTTTTAAACTTAACTCCTCCACATATTGGAACCATGCAGATGAAGCACATGCCTACACATTTTCCCTCCACTTGGTATCTCATCACTACCCTCCAGACACGGGTCGAGGACATGTGAATGAAAACCAGCAGATTCAGGCTCAACCTGCTGTAACATAATGATGCTGAGAAGACAGAGACAACACACCTCCACGACCGGGCTGCTGCTTTTGAGGCATGTTCTACCCTCCACACAGAGCCACTTCAAGGTTTCCCTGCCAAAATCCCATCGTTCAGCCATGCAGACACTGCCTGCCCTGAAGTCTGAAGCGAACACTGACTGATAACTCCGCTCTGAATTCCTAAATAAGCTTTTTAATGCGAAATGGAAACTGACCAACACCGAGGAACAAACTCTCAAAAGGCCCATCGTAAATCCTCATTTCAAACGGCTCGTTTCTGGAGCCTAAAGTTCAAGGCAGCAATCTTGAATTTCCTCCTCGCTCAGACAAGCAGAGAGCGGAGATAACTCCAAACTGCGCACAGAGCAGGGGGCCGGGTGGGCACGGCGAGCCCGCAGCAGCGAGCGGCGCCGGGCTGATGCTGGTCACGCCGGTGGCTCCGCGCTGCCGTGACCGGAATGCCTGAGCCGGCACCGGGAGGCGCAACCCCGGGCTCCCCGCACCGCGACCCACGGCGAAGGTGGAGCTGCGCGCCACTACGAAACCCGCAAATAACGCAGATTTTAAGAAGTTTTCCGAGACGCGTAGCGAGTCCGGAGCCTTGCGGTGGAGCAAGGACAGAGCGTAGTTACAACAATTACTCCCGAGGTTTTATTTGATTAGCGGAGTTTCGGAGCGGAGGCGCATTATTTAAAGCCCCGTCCTCCTCCTCAGCCCAGCGCCGAGGCAGAACGACAGCACTGCAGCATCTCCCCCGGCGGAGAGCTGGCGTAGACCCACGGGCAAGTTCCCCGCCGGCCCCGCTGCCCCCGCACCGCCCCATCCCGCCGCCGGCCGCGGCCCCGCGCTCCCCCCGCAGCCCCGGGGCGGCCGCGGCAGCGCGGGGAGCGCTCGGGGCCTCGGGCCGCCGCCCCCCTTCCCTTCCCTTCCCCGGCCGCGGCTCCGGGGCGGCCCCGGCCCCTCGTTCGGCGGGAAGGGAGATCCCCCGCTCCCCCGCCGTCCCCCTCCCGGTGCCCGCAGCCCGGGCAGCGTTACCTCAGCGGGCCCGCGCCTTTGTGCTGCAGTCCATCCCCGCGGCCGGCGGCGGGAGCGCCAGCACCACCGCGGGAGCGGGCGGGGAAAGGGGCGGTGCACTATGTGGCAGGAAGGGACACCTGGGCTCCTCCTCCCGCGCCTGCCCGCCCGCCGTGGATCACTATCTGGCAGCGCCCGGGGTTCGCCCGCCGCCCTTCCTCGGCCGCCCCTCGGCCAAGTTGGAATTACGGCCGCCTTCCTTCGCCCTTCCACGGCTTCCAACTTGGCCGAGGGGCGGCGGCACCGCCAGTCTCCTCCGCCCCGGCTGCCCTCCATTGTTGTGGGCCGCCCCGCGCCCCGGCTGTACCTGCAGTGCGGGGCTGGAGCATCGATCCCCGAGGGGATCCGTGATGCTGGAGGGACTCCACGGGATACAGGGATACAGGGAGCTGCGTGCGGGAAAAATGAATAAAGAGCCCACGCCCCCCAAACAAACCACAACAACAAAACCCTGGGTTGGAAGTGAAATTCTGAGAAATTCAAACAGTTGTCGGGGCTGAAAGGCGGCAGACGGCTCCTCCAGATGGCTCGTGCTGCTCAGGAGAAAGCTTTTCTGCCGAGAGCAGCCCCGGCTAAAAAAAGCTGCACAAAATGCTAAAGTCATCTTGGCAAACCCTGTCCTTTCTTTCTTTCATTTTTTTCCCCCCTCCCTGTTTTTTGTTTTCTTGGCTTTCTGTAGTTCCGTTTTGCAGCTGAAATCATCCCTGTGTTGGTTCCCCACCCAAAGTTACTTGGTTTCTCAGTCTCAGGGCTGGTGTTGTTACATCTGAGCGGTTCTGAACAGACAGACGTTTGAAGTCACAAAAGCACTGGGTGATAGTTCTCCTTTTATGCAAAAAAAACACAACAAACCAAACACAACAACAAAAACCAAAAAAAACACCAAAAAACCTCTGTATTTTATTTATGTTTTTAAATATTTCTAAGATGCAGAAATCCTCAAATCCAACAGGTCCTCATGATCCAGGCTAGGAATGAATTACAAGCAGGCTCAAGTAGAAACTTTGTAAAATATGCTTGAAAATCTTAGAAGGTCCCTTTGAAATCAGCCCTGCTGCTTACAGGTGTAAAATTACACACATTAACTAACTCCATGTAGGTTCAGGGACAAAACCTTTTAATTCTGGGTACTGCTCACTTTTAAAGAGCTCCTGGAGGACTGTGGTCATGGGGAAAGCAGCAGAGCTGGAGCAGGGTAGGATGAAGACCCTGTGTGCCAGGACCCTCTTCTGATGGGGTGACCAGAGAGGCTCCAGACCTGGCAGGATGCTGTCACCACATCAGTGCTGGAGCTACAAGACCTTCACAGAAAAGTGAGCAAGGGCCCTTGGGAGCTAGAGAGGTTCTTGGAAAAAAATGTGTCTGAGGCACCAAACTGCCCAGCCACAGAAAACTTGATTTGAGTAGGGAGAGGATGCAGAACTTGTTTTAACTTTGCAAATGTGTATAGCACTGTGCATAGCACTGAGGTGGCTCCACCTGACCACACCAGTGCCATGGGAAGCTGCAGGTACCAGCCACTAATTAGGGGATGAGGTGGTATAGCATCTGTTATTTGATACAGGACTTTTAACTATCTGGTTGGAAATCTAAACTTACCTTGGGCACAGGAAGAATATATAACTACGTGTGGAGTGTGCTGTGAAGGTTGAAGCAATTGGCTTTCTCCAATTTGCCTATTAATTCAGTTTAACACTCATGGAATTAGTTGGACTGTTCCATCCATGTTCATCCCCTCATTTTTATTTCCTTTTGGAAAAAAATTTACAGCTGTATCATGTTTTAATAAACTTTGAACCTGAAAAGGCCAAGAAATTACAAACTTTAGGTGTGGTTTTGAAAGTGAGGGTGATACTGGAATGCTTTTGGTGGATTGGGATTTGCCTTGAATTCTGAGCTCTGGCCCAGACAACTGCTACGCTAGAGAGGGTGCTGGCACATGAGGGATTGAATAGGAACTGGCCACACACAGATTTCAGCTGTAAACCAGAAAAGAGTTGTTAACCATTAGAGCAATCAAATACTGCCTTTTCCAGGGGAGGTATTTGGAATGGAAAAAAATCTCACTGCTTTTGAGTTGTAGTTTATTAAAGTCATTATACAATGCATTGTCTGCAGCAGCAGGGGACAGACTTGATGTCTCAGGAGGTTGATTTGAGTGCTAAGGTGCTGCGTGACATTGATCACACACCCTGATATTTGAATTTCAGAGGCAGCAGTTGCTTATCCCAGCAGATGCCTTTCAGGTTTATTGTAGGGTGAGTTTTCCTCTCCTGGGCATGTAGATGAGTTTTACTTTAGTCTTGGAAAGATTATGAAGCTGACAAGTACTGATGATTCAGGTTATAAATGGATTACAAGCATGATCAAGAAGAAACATTCCTGCATGGAAGAGACTTCTCCCATTAGTTCTGGAGCTTTTGTTCCCCCCTTCCAAACAACTGCCAGGTGCTCCTGGAGAGTCAGTGGCCAGGGCCATTCCTGTTAGGCAGATATTTGTGCTGCAGCCCCTGCAGGTGATGCAGCAAACGGAGACCTCTGCCCGTGGGCTCCCACAGTGCCTGGGGGCTGCTGTGCAGACATCCTTCTGTGGTAACAGGTAACATCTAGAGCAGGGAGGAGAGATGATAGGCAGGACTGTATCTTAGCATTTAAAAACCCCCATTAACAAGTGAAACCAAACACATAGGAAGCTGCAACACCAATTTTTGGAGAGTGAGTCCTCAGACATATATCTGGCTTTGTTACTCTCTCTGGACCTCACACTGTTTCTCTCTGTCAGCCATGTCAAAGAAACCCTCTCTATGTACATTTCTTGCTAAATACAATGAAAAAAATTCACACATGAAGTAAAGTGTTTCCTTTTTGGGAGCCCAATGTGGCAGAGATGCTTTGCCACTCTTTGCCACTTTACATAGTAGGGCAGCCTTTTCACCCCTATAAAGCCACGTGTCTAATCAGTGGACCTAGCTGAGCTACTCATTAGAAACTTGGCCAAACCACAAACATTTGTTTCCTTGCTTTATGCCAAACTCAGAGAAAGGAGGAGGGAGTGGCATACAGCTCATGTTAATGAGTTCTTCATTCCCCACAGAGAGATAATCAGAGCACTGCTCAGAGATTCATCAACTTTTTTTTTATTAGCACTTTAATGACCTACATGTTTGGGTTGTTCTTATTTTTTTTTGGTTTTTTTTTGAGAAGTTACTTCAACTAAGAGCTAGATAATTCCTCATGCAGCTGTGGTTTAGGAAGCAGCTCAGGGGACACACATGCCAAATTACTTTAGCTCTAGTTAAAAAAATATATATATACCACAAGGTTTCCTGGGTGCCTCCCTTTTCAATCAGGGGCATTATGTCCTCAATCCATCTCTTCTGGGTCACGTGTGGGGGGTTGGTTTCTTTTGCAATCTTTGCAGCTTCGTGAGCTGTACAGCAAAATGCCAAAGCCTGGTGGTACTGTGTGTTCTCCACAGCCAAAGGAGAGTAACAACTCCCTGCCCCGCTCATCCTGGGAGTCAGGCTCCCTAGGGAGTGACTAAAGGCATTTCTGGGGAGCAGCGCACATCCCACAGAACTCAGCGGGCTGTGTGAGGAACAAAGTTGCTAAATGCCGAGAGCTGGAACCTTTTCCATGTTGCTGCAGGGTGAACCTCTAACCAAGGGGTTCTCCAGTGCCTGCTGAGGAGTCTCTGGCCCTGTGCATGCAGGGAACTCACTGCGACCATCTACGCATTACAGTGAAGCCCAATGGCAACAAAAAGCTCTCATGGGCTTGGCAGAGGCTTCTCAGAAATTATCCGAAGTTTGGTGTTTGCAGCTTCCCTCATGTAAGGAATTGCTTATGGTGGCAGTCAATACTGGCAGCTGCTCAGGAGTCCCTTTGGTTTAAAAGTGAAGAGCTGCTGGTCTTTTGCTGCCACTCAGGAAGGCCATCGGATGGAAAATGTTATAAAATCTCTTCCCATGCCTCCCCTGCTCCCTGGTGACCAGATTTCCTTCTGGTATTCTGGAGAGAGCTGTGAGAATATATACATTAGAGACAGGGATGTAGTCAAATACTGCAGGATAACCGGGGTTATGAGAGTATTATAAAGGGATACAATTTACTTTTTCCTGAATCAAGCCCCAAGTGTTTCCTGTCAGACCTCGGTACAATGGGTTACAAATGTACAGTCTATTACGTTCACATTTCCTCCAAACTGCTGTCTCTTTCCTTGAACACAGAGTACAGGAAAGGATGCTTTCTGCCCCCGCTCCTGTCTCGCAACTGACTTTATCTCATTTGAAAAGGGAATTGAGACATTTAGCATGCACTGTCTTCAGTAGGTTGCCTCCCTTCTAGTGGCTATTGCCCTAGGATGAGAGAGGTTGTAAACATGGAGGAATGCCTTTGATATCAAAGAGAGTTTCACTGGAGTAACATCAGCATGAATGAATGCAAAATGAGGTCCATGGGGAATAAAATGCTAAGCCTGGGGAGAAAAAAAAAATCAAGATTCACAGAACTAGTCCAGAAGAATAGTAGCTCATACCATAAAAGAACTCCATAGTTCTCATTTCCTCCTCATCCCTTCTGGACAGGAAAGAACATCCTGCTCTTCTAATATGAACAAAATAAAAGTTATTTTTGGAAGGAAAAACTCATGTTCAGAGCACATTTTTAAAAAGACATCACTAATCTGTGATTCTGATGATGCATTTGGAGCACAGCGCGTCCTTTGCATCAAGAAACCCACGTTTGTTGGCTCAGCACCATCTACACTGAGGCAGAAGGTTTATGCTGGTTGAAAAACAAGGTAGGGACCCTTTGTCAGCACATTTACGGTGACTTGAACACCATCAGGTGCCATCTCTGACATGGGTGTGCTGCCACCAGACACACACCAGCTGGGAAGCCCAGTGCAGCTGCCTGGGGGAGAGGAACGTGGAAATGTGGGAGCCTAAGGTCAGGGGCTGGTAGATGTGCACATTGACTCAGTAAGTCTGAAAAAGGTCCTCTGTAACTATCCTGGAGTTCCACTTTCTTCTTCATTACCCCAAGACAAATTGAATATGTGACAGTCATCCCCCATCCTCAGCGGTGAGATTATCTTTGCACGCTGTGCTTTTTGTTCTATCTCAGGGCCCACAGAGGAGCATGTGGCGTAATTTCCTGGACAAATGTTTTGAAGTTTAAAGCATCAAGTCAAATTCAGAGCTGTTTGGGCCAACTGATGCTTTTCATACTTGATGGATCCCTTGGAAGGACAGCATGGCTCAATGAAATCAGCTTCAGATTTCTTAATATGCATAAACAATATTAATTAATGAATAATGTTTTATTTTGGATTCTGATAAGTAACTGTCACTCCCAAAGCTTCTTAGGAGGCAAGTAAGATAGAAGAATGTGTATTAGTGCAGTATCTAACAATAAGGATAAACAAATTGTAGAGGAGTTAATAATTTACCAATTCAAGATTAGCAAACAGCTAATGTACTATAAAAAGAGTTCCACTTTCCCTTTAAAAACCATTCATAGAGTATAAGATTTTAGTTCCTCTCAGTGTCAAGGGCCTCAAATACCTAAGCAGACTCCTGGGAATGACCTCATCCGTAGTTTCTGAGTGTATTCCCAGGGATGTGTAATGCTAGGAATGGCTGGATCGAAAGCTGGGGCAGGAGCTCTCTGCCCCAGCACAGCAGGACTCCCCAAATTGCAGCACAGGCCAGCAATGCCTACACAGAGCTCCTGGCACCCGCCTGCAGCATGCAAGAGTGTGCTCAGGGCAATGTCCTTCTGTCACTGCAGCCATTGAGAGCAGGCAGAAAAAACCATCCAGAGATATTCCTATGAAGTCAGTGGATTGCTCACATACTTAAGGCACTGATTTCCCTGGCGGGACAAATTGTGTTCAGTGGTTTTCATATGAAAGGATGTGAGATTGCTGCTGCTGACTGTCTCCATTTGTTCTCAGACAGGAAGTGGAGAAGGGCAGTGGGACCGAGGATCAGGTCTGTGCAAACAGACACTGGAAACTCAAAACAAATCAGTCACAGAGGTATGTGGATAGAGAGAAGAGAAAAACCTTTGCTTCTCTCTGCCCAGCAAATCCTGGTAATTCTTCAGAATGTGTACTAACCAATTCCAAGTCTGTCTCTTACCTTGTGATGATTTACCCTAAACTGCAAAGTCTGTGGTCTTAACTGGGATATCTGAACTCTTTGGGACTCCACAGGGGAAAGATAAATTAATCTAAACAGCAGACTTCAGTGTCACAGCCATTTTTCTGAGGGAGATAAGGAAATTGTGGAGGAGTAAAAGCACAATTTCCCTTTGAGAAGAATAATGTGTAATTCTACATACCATCACTTAAATACCAGAAAATAATACAAAGATCCACTATCTAATTAGAGTTCTGAATGCATGTGTTATACAGCAGAAGAAGCAGCTCAAACTACTGTGCAGAAAACAGACCTTGGATTGTGTAAAGATAGATGGTGAAAAGCTATCAAACATTCAGAGTTTCCTAGACTTTACCAGAGTGAGAGATACATCAGTAAAAATTGAGTCTCTGGACTCCTGGAGTTCTGCAAATCATCAAGAAGGACATTAATGTCATTAGCAAAACCAACAAACGTGCCTATACTTATTACTTGTTTGTAATAAGATTTGGCTAGTGTATAATTAGCAGGCTGCAGAAGTCTTTTACGACCTCTGAGAACAGTCTCTGCCATGCTGAGGCTCACCAGAAAATTCCCATTCTTTCTGTGTAGTTACAACTTCCCTAACAGTTTCTACCCCATCAGATGGACTCACATAAGCATATGCAACATGTCATATGAGTCCAAGTGAACTGTAATATATATGTATATATATATATATATATATACATACACATGCATTAGTTTGGTTTGATTATTTATTCTACAAGGATAATCTTTGACCAGGAAGGCTTGTTTCCCAAGAGGCAATAACACTCTTCTGCCAAGCAGGACAGTGGGTTATCTTGTGTATTTGTGGTACACAGACACAGGATTACCCATTAGCTGGCTTGAACACATCCTGCTGTGAGTGGTGTGATGGAGCTGATTCGCTGCCCCTCTGCTGGGATGCTTTCTTCTCAGAGCTTAAGCATGGCTGTTGTGAGTTCTTTAAACATGTGTCTAGCTAGGGACATGAACAGGCCAAGGGTGGCTGGGATGGGACAAGTCACTGAGTATCTGCTAAACTGGGAACCTGATTTGTATCCCAGTGTCAGTTGGGTGACAGCAAATGGCACTGAACAAGGACTGCAATTCATGTCACCACTCTAAAGAAAGCTGGAGGAACTTTAGTCTCTGGTTTAGGCTTGTACGATGCTGGATGGGGAAATGGCACACAAATGTTCAGCTGACACTGAAGCAGATGAGAACAGCGGTGTTGGAGTTGGCCCTCTGTCAAGCCGAAGTGCAGCCACAGATCCGGCATCCTGCCTGGCTTTCAGATAGGAAACCAGCTCCAGACCTCACAGCTCTGCTGCGTTTTTCTACAACTGGGGGGCTTTTCAAAGCTGTTGAATGTACGCATGAGAACCGGCTGTTTCGATTCCTTTTCCAACACCAGAGGTGTAAAGAGGCCAGCACGCAGCCAAGAAACGGGGCCGTGAGTCAGCTGGGATTTTCTGAGCATCTGACTGATAGATACCCTTCCTCAGATCGAGCACTCCAGCTGCTGGGGCTGGCTGCTGCTAGGGGCCAGCTCTCAGGTTCCTTTAATATTCTCTTCTCTGTGCTCTAAAGCTCAGCTCAATGACACAAGTGCTTTGGGAAGCTGGTGTGGAGGGACCTGTTTTGTGATAGACCCGCTGTCCTGTGCACCAGTGTTGTGCCCCCCACACTTTGGGAAAACTGCTCTTGGTTTGCAAAATGTGTAACTCAGATGTTGCCTCTCTTGCAAGCAGGTGCTTGGGACAGCAATGTGCTGGGGCTGTGGGAATGATTCCTTCCCATCTCATGGATGGACAATACAGTCCCTTCACTTGTGATATTATTATCAATGATTCAAAAGGAGATAGAAAAAATTCTTTCCATGCTGTGTAACAAGCTTCCTAGCAGACAGATCAAGCTGTAGACATGATACTCATGCTCTGATGCTTTCAAGGATTATCAGTATAATGTTGGATGCTAATGGAAAGATAGCACTGAGTGTTAAAAAAATACCCAAAACAACTTGTAATAAAATAAGACTGTAATTCTGTTGCTACTACAGACTTGGTGTATGAACATGGGCAGATCTTCAGGAGAAAATAACAAATTTGCATGCCCACGTCCAAGTTTTTCAGTGTCCTGACAGATTCTTACAAATCCCATTACAGCAGGTATGGACATAATTCATAATCTTTCTTCTATCTGGGTGTTCCCAACCCTTGACTAAAGTGTCCTGAGCCACTGATTTGTCTAAGTGGATCCAACACTGTGCTTCTGTTTCCAAGCCTGCAGGCACCATCAGCCAGCTTTACTTACAGAGTCCCTCTGGTTTCTGGGGAACTTTCATTTCTCTCAAAGTCAAACTGGTGATTCAAGACTAATGAACTGCTGTGAATACCCTGCTTTATCAGAGGAAATAGTTGGAGGCTGAAGTCTTGGTCCCTAACAAGTCTTTGCAAAGATATTAACATGTCTTGCCAAGACCTAGTAATTCCCTCACAGCCAATGCAGCATTCCTCAGAGGCCATAAGGCAAGAGTCAAAAGGGGGATCATGTGGCTGGGCCCAAGCTGAATTAGCTTCTCCAGAGAAACGCCCTGAGCCTGGGACTTCTTTGCAGACACAGATCTAAAGTAACAAACCCACCTGATTTTGGTGAATCCATTCAAGATATCTATTCTCGGGATGTCTTATGTAAGAAAAAAAAAAATTTCAAAAAGGAAATGAAGAACTGTACATACAATGCTCTAGCCGTAAGAAAACAAGTAGATTTGATGATTGGGGTAAAAAAGGGAATTAGGGAAGAGGACATTGCACAGCTATGCCTACATTTTATTTGCTTGCTCTCCTGTGAGGAACGTGTCAGGAGAAGAAAAACAGAAAAATACGACACATATCCCCTGTAACTGATTATGCAAAATACTGTCCTTCTGGGAGCTGCTTACAAGAAGTTAAACCTGACTTTCAGAAGATGAACAGCAGGTTTTCAATTATGGCATTTGAGACCTCTGGAATGGGGATTATGAGAAGACAGGATAAGTCAGATGGCCCTTTTGAGACGTGCTTTTTATTCAGTGACAGACGAGCCCTCACACTGGTACTCCTGAAAGCACTCCAGGTATGTACAGTAAAGGGCAGCACAAAGATCTTCAAACAGGCTCCAAGAGCAGTGGAGCATGGCTTGGGCTGGGGGAGGATCGGTGCCTTGGATCCCAGGGTGTTACCATTGCTGTGCCTCTGCTCAAATGCCATGCAGTTAATTAGTTGTGGGAGCAGCCTTGGTGCCTGCTGGTTGGGTTACTTCTGTGCCACAAGCTATTTCTGGGCTATTTCTCCAACCTGAAGGGCAGTGGAAATTTTACCAGCAGGTTCAGTGAAAACAAGCCAGCAGGCAGTGCTTTGCATCTCCTACTCTAAAAATCTTTACTGGGTTCACCACTCATTGTTCTGACAGTTGTCTCATTTATTCACTTTTTACATCAAAATCCATTCCTCTAAAGCTTATGTTTAGCCTTAAGCTTCAGCATGTGCTAATAGTATTAATCATTCTGGAAATAGCTCTGTCTGCTCTGCTATCAGTAGCTGTCTTGATGACACACTGTCCCAGCTCCACATTGCTTCCCTGTTCTCTGGGGGTGGCTCTCGAGCAAGTGCACAGCAGGGAATGGGGACAGGAGGCAGCAGGAAGCAGAGGGGGATGCCCTTGGGCTGTGCATCCATATGTTAGAGGCTGTGCCAAGGTGCATTTAGCTGCAGTGCTTTCCAGCCGTGGTTCTTCTGGGTGGTCTGAGCTTCCCCTGGGCATCCCATCTGTCCTGGAGGAGCCATCACACAGCACAACAGGTAAACGTGGTCCACAAAGCTTCCAAAAAGGATCCTGTTGTCACAGGCTTTAGGGGCAGATGGGACTTGCAGATAGGAGAGCCAGGTCTTGGAAGTGCTCTGGGGTCCTGCAGTTCAACTAAATGTTGGTGTTGCTGTGTGACCTGTCCATATGGTTTTGCCTTTTTACTAGCCTGACTTCTGTTTATGCTTCCCTTCAGAAAAAGGAAGGACATTCTGGAGGGCTTCAAAATCTTCTCCTGAATATATTAAGAAATAACACCACTTGTGGAATCACCAGCAGAGAAATTAAACCAAGACTAAAAATAGAGTTTCTTTTTGCTTTCTTATTAAAAAACAAACAAACAAAAAAAGCTAATGCCAAGATCTCAGATTCTCAAGTTTCTTTATCTAATGGACAGTCTCCAGATAAAAACATCCTCTGGGGCAATGCCATGTTCCCTTCACAATTGCCTGAACCAGTTTTTCCCCCTCTTTCTGATTGTATAATATCTCACAGCTAGCTATGGCAATTGTGGAAGAATGCCAGTAACAGTAGTAAGGGTGCAAGTAACACATTGCTAGATTTTTTTTGAATATAATTTAGCTGCTGAAAACCAAATGATGGCTACAAGCATATGACCAGTCACCTGCCTGCTTCCTGGCCCACAGCTTAAGAACTTCAAAATAGTACAAAAATATTTCACAGTTAATTAAAAACTTGACTTTTATGAAGGTCAATAGATGTGGCTCTGCCAAGGAGTGCACACAAAAAAAAAATCCAGTACAACTGGCAAATCACTTCCCATGTCTTGGTTTCCCATTTTTCTACAATATAAAGTACTTGCAGACCTGACTTTTCCATGATTCACAACAGGTGCCAGAAGGACAAATTCCCACACAGGGCGTTTGGTCAGGTAAAGTACTACTGTACTGCAAGTTGCACATGATGGAGTAGTCATTGAATAGGAAAACATGAGGTCATTTTTAGCTATTGATAATTCATGGAAATGTAAAATATATGGGGCATAAGTGGGAGTGGATCAGACTACTGCTGTGGTAATTGTCCAAGAAATGTTATGCTTTTATTCACAGATCAATTGACAAGTCAACAAGTTCATCTGAGATCATTGCCTATCTGAGGTACTTCTGCAGTATTTGAATTTTAGAACCCTAGTATCCCATAGCAATGTCAAAATATTGTATGTGTAGTTGAAATTAATGTAATTACCTGATTTCTTCAGCACCGATCATTTATTTTGACTCTGTGGTCCTTGGGGTAATATTCTTCCTTCAATTCAGAGTATACTGTCAGCATTAACAGTGAATCATAGACAGAAGAGAATAATCAGCTTGCAGCTTCATCTCTTTTCCAGCTAACCTTTCGCCATGAAGCATTTTTGAAAGGCTGGAAATGAACATAAAATTGAAAGTTGACTGAGCTACTTGATGGTTTTTACTACAGCAGCAACAATATCCATGCCACTAAACAAATTCACTGAGAAAATTATTTTTGCTGTCAACACTGTTGGGAAAAAGCCAAAGTTCCAATTCAAATTACAGCAGTAGTGCCCAGGCTAAACAGATTTAAAAAGTGAGGATTTTGTGACTTGTTTTTTTACGCCCTTCAAAAATGTGGCACATTTCTTGCATCACAAGCTAAGACATCTTGTTCAGCCACATTGCTTTTTAATCAAACATTTTCCTTTACCTGTTGCTTGACATTAACCCATTGCTCCTCCTCTGGATCCTCTCCTCCATATCTGTGCTCCCCTTTCCTTTCTGCTGCTGTGCTTTTAAAGTTAACATCACTTTTAAAAGTTCCCTTTTAATCAGCCCAGGCCTGCTGGCATGAGCTGTCAGCAGTATTCATTTCTCTAGGCTCTCGCCTTGTGTTGCATTGCCTTGGCAACAAGATTTAGCAGCCTTGAACTTGTCAGTCTGTTGCAAGGCGCCGAGCATGTATTACTCTCCAGCACCTCAGGTTGCTATAACAACTACTAACAATAAAACTCATCTCCCGGCTTTTAAATACAGGAACTTCTAGAGTCTGTTTCCTGGCAGGACTGCAGCAATATTATGTGATTCCTGGCTGCGCTTGTTTTGCCTTCTCCTTCCTTTTTGCACATGATAGCAGCCTCCAGGAGCGAGGCGCGAGCACGGGAAGGAGCTCGGAAAGGGCAGCGCAGCCCGTGCTGGTGAGCGTGGGCACTGCCAGTGCTGAGAGTGGGGCTGGGGGAACGAAATGCCAAGTGATCCCAGGGACAAGGCACAGAGCCCCAGCAGCAAACTCCAAATTCTCCGGACTGGTGATGCTCAGCACCTGCCTGCACTAGGCCTTTGGCTGCGGCATTTTGGTTTTTTTCCCTGTTCCAGCAAAATACACCCTTGTGTATTTTGGTAATGGCATCCTGGGGAGGAGGCTGCAGCCATCAGAGAGGCACTTTTGGACTCTGTCAGCACAAAGTGTTTCCTCCCATGCTTGCAAATGCTCAGCTGGCAGTACTGATGAGAATATAGGAGCAGTGTAGTGTGGAGGGATGGGCAAGGGACCAATGATTGTCGTAAGATCATATAATATCTCAAGATGGAAGGGACCCATGAGGATCATTGAGTCCAATTCCCTGCTCCTCACCTACAAATAAACCATATGACTGAGAGCATCCTCTAGAATTGGTGCAATGACCATTTCCCCAGGGAGTCTGTTCCAGAGATCAACACCCTCTCAGTGAAGAACCTTTTCCTAATGTCCAGTCTGAACTTCCCCTGACACAGCTTCATTCCATATTCATCTGTCCTACCGCTGGTCACCCGAGAGAGATCAGCACCTGCCCATCTTCTGCCTGCTGTGAAGAAGCTGTAGCCTGCAATGAAGGCACCCTTCAGTCTCCTCCAAGCTGAACAAACCAAGATATCTCACCTACTCCTCTCAGTCTTCCCCTTGAGGCCTTTCACCATCTTAGTTGAACTCCTCTGAACACACTCTAACAATTTGATGTCCTTCTTATATTGAGGAGCCCCAAACTGCACAGAGTATGCTGCAGCAGTGCAGGGCAGAGTGGGACAATCTCCTCCCTCGACAAGCTGGTGATGCTGTGCCTGATGCACCTCAGGACATGGTTGGCCCTTTTGACTGACAAGCACTGTTGACTCATATTTAATTTGCCATCGACCCAAAGCCCCAGATCTCTTCCTGTGGGGCTGCTCCCAGCCTCTTTTTCCCAACATATAAAAAACCTGCTCAATCCTAGGTGATGTTTGTACTGAGGTACATGTGCCCTGATCAGCATGGGCTGTCATGACACAAATGTTACAAATTAAGTCTGAATCACTAGTGCTAGGTATTTAAAAAAAAAACCTTTTAGCAGAGACAAGACTTTTAGTGCCAAAAGAGCCCTTTAGGAGAAACATTTTCAGTCAATGAAAAGGCAGGGCAAGAATGCAAATTGAGCTAGTGCAGAATCAGGAACCATGGAAATTTCTCAGCAGCTCACCCAGTGCCCTGTCACACCTCTTTCCTGTGGCTTCATTCATGAGGACAGAGCAAAGCACTCATCCTTTTCCTGTATGTCACATCCATGAGTATCTCGTGCAGACTCAACATCATTCTCACTTTTCCATAACATGGCTCATATTTCTTCAAAGGGACAGAATTCATAACCCATGACACGAACAATGGGAAGGCTTGTGTAAGAATAACTCAGGATACAGCTCATTTCAAGCGTGGTGAGGGATGCAAACAGGAACAGAAAAGAAGCAGCAGATCTTTCCTTCTTTATGAGTGAAGCTCAGGTTCTGCAGCCAGGAAGCACTGCCTGTGATACAGCAATTGGTGGGATGTGGGAGGAGGCAAAGCTCTCTCTGAGCAAAGGTCTGTTTGTTTAAACAGATTTTGTAATGCAAAAACTGTGCTTTTCATTTTCCGCAATTGCTGCCAGCTGAAGGACAGTGCTTGCAGGTGACAGGAGCTGCTGGAGATCTGGTCACGCTGTTTTCCACTGACTGCTGCCCTGTGGAGCCAAAGGCTGAGATCCCTCTGTGTCCCCAAGCACAGAGCACAGCTTTGGACCCACAGGTCTTTTAGAAATGACCCCAAACAGGACCCATTTGGGTAATGCTGATGATAATGGAATCAGTGCAGGGCACAAAGGTTGCAGGCAAGGAGCATTCCTGGATATGCATGATCTTTCTACAGAAATCTGTTTCATTACCTCATTTGCTTTCTCAGGCTCCTGCTTTCTCCTGTACAGAGTTTTGAGTAAACATTCCCTGTACAGAGCTGCTAAGAGTCAAGCAGCCAGCCTGAAAGAGATGCCCCAGCCCCCAGACTTCTCTGGAGTGCCTCATATTTCATGTTTCATACAGGGAAAAAAAAAAAAAATCAGCCCAGGTTTTCTCACTCCTAATCTAGAGTTTTGGTTTAACAGACAAAAACATCTAATCAAATATAATGAGCCTTTATTTAAGGAAAAGTGAATTTGAAAAGCCCAGTTCTGCCATTAGATCTCAGGACAGCAGTGTCTAAAGAATTGTAATGTTATATCTGAGAGATGGTCCCAAATCTCTCACAGATATCAGCTACAGGTCACTGTCCCTTGGGCATTAGAGTTAAGGAATGTGGCCAGACACCAAAGCAAAGCACCTAAACCTCACAGTTTGGTGTAATGTGCAGGGCATGTGCCAGCATCCAGGTCTGTGCCCAGGTGCTGACCAGGGAATGCCTCATGGCATAAGGCCAGGCACAGAACCTGGGCTACATTTTTAAGGTTTAAAGTTTCTACACTGAACACATGGAGAATGTTTAATCCCAACTTTTCTCTGCTTTGTACTGTTATCTGAGACAGACAGTAACCCAATACTTTGTGTCTGGACTCCTGCACTCACTGGAATAAACATCTGTTTCTTGTACTGTGATTCATTTAATATATTATACAGCTCGGGACACCAAATTATTTCAACACATTCAGGCTCAAGGGATTTTTCAGCAGGTGAGTGGGCCTCACTCACAAAGGCATTGACTTCGGGTGGGAGCTGGGACTTGTAAAATGTGGCCCTTTTATATGTTTGTACAAATAAAAATGTCTGTTACCCTGCAGATATTAATTAGAAACAAAATCCACTGGCAATCCCAGATGCTAAACTGGGGTTAACATTAGGAGAAGTGCCACTATCCCAAGCCATAGCAGGAGCTCACAGGAGGGCTCTCATTTGCCTCCCAAGCAGACAGGACCTTGCAGACACCTGGCTCCATTAGTTTTATTGCTGGAGCAGATAAGGAAACCTTGTGTAATAAAAATATTTCCCAAGTGTCAGACCAAAACACAGGCAGGTCATTGAGCCCTGTTAATGTTTGTGCTAGTGAAGACTTTGAGGAAGAATGGCAGCACAGGAACTGGATAGCTTTCTCTGTTGTGTGATAAGCACAGTTTTAAAATTTAAATATGGAATATATCCATAAATACATGCAATTCATCAGGATATATTTCCTTAGCAGAATGAAGTTTTATGCAGGCTGAACAAATGATCTAAAGCACTTGGCACCAGTGCTGCACCAGTGACCACTGTGGTCTCTTTAGCACACATTAGATCTAGCTTTTCTCATTCCTTTTCCTGCTAGAATGGACAGGGGAAAACTAAGGAGTCCTGGAGATAGCCACAAGGCTCAAATCTGGGCCATTTGTAAAGAGGCAAGTGCAGGTGACAGGGGATGTGTGTACACTCTTTGGTGTTGAAATGGAGCCAGGCAGAGAACGCAGCAAGCATTTCGTTTTCATCCATGTTGTTAAAGGTTTACAGGCAAAGCCTGAACATCTGGTATTTAACTTAGAAGAGCAGACGTGGAAGTACTCAGATATCTACCTGGCCTACTGCTGCCTCCCTTTCCTTTCCAAATGCGGCTGCTGGGAACCACCCAGCCATGATCAGCTTCCAGTGCTGGCCAGATAAATTGTCCTCCCAAGAAAAACGAAGATAAGATCTCTAGATAGGCTTGTTTCTTCTCTCCCTGCTATCTTTTCCCCCAAACACAACATTTGTTGTTGCAGTTTCTAGTTTCACTGTTTCCAAACACACAAAATTTATTTTAAACATGATCCAAGAGGACTCATGCCACATGTTTGAAACCTTCATTTAACTCAGAGCTGAGAGCTGAAAATACAAACAATTTTTTGCTGTTCTCAGGCCCCTCCTTGTCTTGGCACATAACAGCACTGCTGTAACATACTACCAAAACACCGGCATTAATTGTTGTTAGGTAATTTTCTAGGGTGGAAATAGGAAGAAAACTGGGATGATAACACTTAAAGTCCCCCATATGGACACAGGTGTGCCCCTGGGCTGGAGTATGTGACCCTGCCCAGCCAGCACTGAGATGTGAGCATGGCCAAACTCACTCGGGTTATTGTGAGTAAAACAACTTCCACGTGACATTTTGCAGGACAGCCCCTGGAAACACAAACACAAGAGGGTGGGTTATTGTCCACTCACACAGGATGGGAGGGACTGTTCAGTCATGTGTGCAACCTTGTAAAAATGTGTTTTGGACCCGTGTTGGCAGGGAGGAAGTGATCCCACACAACCCCTTGCGTGTCTCCTGCTGTGTTTCCCAGCTTGGAAATCGTGCTGAGGCTGTGGCACTTTGGGGCTGTGGCAATGGAAGAGCCCAATGGTGCTGGTGGCACCAGCCTCTGTGTCAGGGAAGTGAGGCTGAGAGCACCCTTTCATCTGTCCAGTGGCCAGGAGATGTCCCAAGCCACTAGCAGACACTACTGGCATCCCCTGTCCTTGGTGAGAGCTGCATAGATGCTCAGCCCCCTGCTACAAATCCTCAGTTTCTATTGCTCTTTCCCACAACAATCTGCACTACTTTGAGGGGGGAAAAAAAAGGTCCTGGTCACAGACTGGTTGCTGGGTCACCTTCTGACACCACAACCTCACCAAGGTGTCAAATTGATCTGCCATCAAAAGGCTGTGGGATGCTTGAGACAGGCAGGGATCACTTTTGGTGATTAGATTGCAAAACAGGAACCTAAATACCACAGGTGTCCAAAAGAAGAAGGTGAAGGAAATGAAAGTTACAACCACAATAAAAGTATAATGGGTATAGGAGGGTTGATAAGATAAAGCAAGTTCTTTTATGGCTTATTTCCTGGCCTTGATCACTTGATGCAGATCAAGATTACAACAGTTAATGGTCTGTCATTTGGTGAGGTTGGTCTCTGGGAATTTTGGTTGCTACTCCTCAGGTCTTTCTCCCTCACCCCTCTCATTTGTTATCTGATGCAAAAGCAGCATTATCAGGACATAAAAGATAGCCCAATTAGGAAAAAATTAATCCAAAGAAAAGTAGATTCAAGTGCTTCCATAAATGATCTTTGCATCAGAATTTTCACCATTTTATTTGAGGTCAAACAACCACTTAGAAAGGATATTTTCATCTCTTTAAACATTTCAGAACATATATCATAGACAGCCTGATAAATGAATTATTAAAGATTTTACATTATCTACATTGGCAAGTTCATTAGGACCACTTCAAAGCTTCCCAGAGACTCAAAGTGCCCAGGAAACAAGCATCAAACATTTTGACTTAACCGGAAAGCTCATTCTGCGTTCTCTTATTTAACTTATTAGTCATATATTATTCAAATGAAATAAATAGCACTACCTTGTCTCCTCATCCAGGCAAAGCCTTTAGCAGCAATCCACTGGCTCATTCAGCCTGGGCATGCACCAACCCCCCATGCAATCCAGACCCCCTCAGGGCTCATCCGTGGGTTTAACGCTGCTCCTGCTGGCTCAGGTGGCACTGGGATGCTTGCAGTGTTCAGACCCAGGTCCCTGCAGACAGGCAGGACAGCAGCTCAGGTGGCACAGTCACACCTCCACCTGTGACATGGCTGCTCACTGCAGGGGACTTGTCACCAGCATAGGCAGGAGATGCCTGCAAAATGCTTTGTGATCTGAAAATTTCTTTTCTTGCAAGATCATTACTCTTCTGGAATGATAATCCTATGCAGAATATCCATCAGTTTGTCATTATTAATTTTATAAGGAAGGAAAGCAAATTTATCTAAATTTTAGTGCTCAGTGAGTCAGAACCAGTTAGAAGTCACCTCTGGGTACAGAAACCTTAACAATGTGGCTCTGCAATACCAGGCATTCAGTAACAACCTAGAAGCTCTTCCAGACATCAATATTTTCCCTTCTGTTTTCTGCTTCCCTTAGCATATTTTTAGGAGATGGGAACACAGACTTTTTAACCTTTATTAAATAAGGAGCTTGATGAGGAAGACAGAATGGAGGCACATAGCAGACAAAGCAGTAAGGTGTTTTTGAGTGGTTTAATTAATTTTAAATTACATAGAGACATCAATATCACATTGATAGTCTGTCCACAGTGATGCTTGTTATTTCTGCCCTGAGCTGGGTCCAAAGTAGAGAAAATTAATCCAACTCAATCCTCCTGGTTTGCTCTCCTCTTGTGCTGGGGTTGTAGCTAAAGGAGGCAGGACAGACCTGCTTTCACACTAGCTGTTTTCCTTGGACTGGCTGCAGACAGGCAGAATGGCATCTCTAGACCTGGAGCAAGTTCTATGAAAATGCTGAGCTTTCCCCTCCCGTGTCCTCCCCCTGGTACACTGGGATATGCCAGCAGCTTGATTATTTCATACTGTGCACACTCCCCTGGTCACTCTCCCACATAGAAAAAGTATTTTCTTTCCTCCCTCTATTTGATTGCCACTGCTCCCACGGTCCATCAGCTAGCCCAACATGTTATAATAATGATTTTCTGGCAAAAAGTAATCAAACAAACAATTTCACTGTCACAGGCTGATTACCTTGTGTTTAGCCACTGTCCTAAATTCAAACAAACTAAAAATGCCGCAGAACAGGAGAGGAAAAGGCATCCCCACTTGGAGAGCTGGAAAGGCACATGACAAAGATTTGAAATGTTTTTGACTGATCCTTCTCCCTTCCCTGGGCTGGTGCACAGCTCCAGCAGGTGCAGCTTTCCACAACCCTCTATTAAGAGACACAGCCAAATTCAAAATCCAACCCCAAATTATTATTATTACTGTTATTATGAGTCAGAGGAGGCTGAAAGGACCATTTCACAACTCTGATTAGATTCAGCTGCAGAGTTCACCATTGGCAAATGATCTCCGTGATCATCATGCCAATGTTGCAGTGCTTTTAAAATGTCCTGACATGTGCTTTAGTATGAGCATTGCTGGATTCTGGCTGGTTTCCAAGAAATGAATCTTCTCAGCAAATATTCTGCAGGGTGAGCGTAATGTGGTCAGTAACACAAAGGCAAAACACGGCTGTAGTTTACCCCGAGGGGGACACTGATGTGTGATGAACTAAATGGGCCTTTTTGGCCCAGACTGCCAGGATTGTAGGAGTCCCTTGTGGATAAGGCTGGAAGATAAGATGAGAATAATAGGGAAACAGCAATTAGCTTCACCCAAGGAGGTTAATGAGGAAAGAAATTTTCCTGTTATAACATTCCTGGTCACTCCCCTTTCTCCTGTCCCTCCTCAGGGACAGTCTGCAATCCCAGCCCATCCAATGACCCTTCCCAATGCTGGGATGCTGGTCGCAGGACAGACCTTTTATTCTCTTCTGCTGGGTTACAAGTTTTGCTGTGCTGTACCCTACGTTGCATTCCAAGGATCTGCAGTGTGGAGAATACCCCAGTTGCTGGCCAGGCTTGACTGCAGGGGAGCTGGGATTGCTGAGCCTGGAGAATGGTCTGAGAGAAAAAGGAGCCAGGCCCTTTCCAGATGTGTACAGCAAAATGTCACAGGGCAAGCTGCAATGAGGGAAATCTACCTGGGTATCAGAAATAAACCTTTTTGCTCCAAGGTGGTCAGCACTAGCACTGGCTGCCCAGGGTGGCTGTGCTTCTCCTTTCTTGGAGATACTCAAAGCCCCCATACAAACTGCTCTAGTTTTGAAGCTGGCCTTGTTTTAGCAGTTGGACTGGAGAGCTCCAAAAGCTTGCTGCTGCAGGCAACCTCCTCTTGCCTGGACACAGTCACAAAGCAGTTTTTTCTTTTGTTGTAGCCTTTCTTGGTGGTGATTTTCTCATGTCTGCCTTTCCGTAACAGAATCCTGTTTCTGTCAGTAGGGTTCACTTAGAGCCCACGTGTGAAAAACTGCTAGGGCAGAGCAGGGCAATGGAAGGGCTTTTTGTTAGGAAGCATGCATGGCAAATAACCAGATTTTCATAGACCACAGAATAGTTTGGGTTGGAAGGGACCTTAAAGATCATCTTGTGTCAACCACAGACACCGGTTGCTCAAAGTCCCATCCAGCCTGGCCTTGAGTATTTCCAGGACTGGAGCATACACTTCTCTGGACAACCTGTTTCAGTGCCTCACCACCCCAACAGCACAGAATTCCTCCATAATATGTGATTTCACCAGCGTGGTGCTGGGGAGCAGGTGTGAGCCCCCAGCCTCTCCTGTCCTGCCCCGGGCTCCTCTCCGCCCTCCTCGGAGCCGGGCGCGCTCCTGAGCGGCCTCAATCGCTCCTCCACGATTTTTGGAAGTTCAAGAGCGAAGCGGGTGGCGGAGGCGAGCGCAGACCGAGGTGTGGGACAGGCGCTCCGCTCCGGTGCTCCGGTCTCCACAGCGCCTTCCCCTCACCCGGGCCACGGAGCCCCGCGCCCTGCGCGCCCACCACGGGGCGGGACGGGAGCTCCCCGCAGGGCTCAGCCGGCGACCACGCCGGGCAGCGCGGCGGTGGCGGTGCCCGTGGCGGTGCCCGTCCCCGTGGCGGTGGCGGTCCCGATCCCGGTGCCGCCTGTGACCTCACAGTGACGCCATGGGGGCGGCCCTGGCGGCCCACGTGGGCGCTGACGTGGTGGCGGCGGGCGGGCCGGCGGCAGGTGAGGCGCGGCGAGCGGGGGCAGCCCCGGGTGGGTGCCCGGGCTGATGGCAGAGAGCGGGATGTGTGCTCGGGGCCCGGCCGAGGGGGCTCGGTACGGCCTGGGCCTGGCTTTCCCCTCCAGCCCGTCCCCGGCGGGTCTCCAGGCCCAGCCCGGGCGCCCAGGCCCTGCAGGGGAGCCAGCACTGACAGCCGGGCCCAGCCGGCGTGGCCAGGCCCAGGCGGCTCCGTCAGTCCTGCGGAGGGCTGGGGGAGGCTTTTAGCCCAGGTGGGCAGGAACATCTCAGTTACGAGGAGATAAGGTGAGAGCTGGGCCTGTTCAGTCTGGAGAAGAGAAGACTGAGAGCGGGTCTCATCAGTGCATATAAATGGTTTAAGAGTGGATGCAGGAGGTTGGTGCCAGGCCCTCAGACGTGGTGCCCAGTGACAGGACGAGGAACAATGGCCATAAACTAGAACACAAGAAGTTCCACCTCAACGTGAGGAAGAATTTCTTTACAATGAGAGTAGTGCTGAACAGGCTGCCTGGGGATGCCTTGGTCTCTCCTTTCCTGGAGACATCGAAAACCCACCTGGATGTGTACCTGTGTCACCTGCTTCAGGTGACCCTGCCTTGGCTGGGGGATTGGACCAGAGGTCCTTTTCAACCCTAACAATTCTGCCATTCAGTTTGGTGAGTTAGAGGTGCTGCAGGTACTGTGGAGAGGGGACAAGCAATGGGGTCGTGCCTCAGTGTATGGCTGCTTGGGCTGCCCTGTGTGCAGCCAGTCCAGGCCAGAGAAGCCTGGCTTTGAGGTGGTGCTGCTGGCTCCCAGCTATGCAAACCGAAGTGCTTATTTTGAACGAGACTATTCATAAAAGAGAAAGCGGAGAGGAAATTATCACAAGGACGAGCATATCTGAAGAAAACACTACAAGCACTCAGGGTGGTCTAACACAGCAGCCTCTGGCAGACCCAGCTGCAGCAAGCCCTGGCCTTGCCTCCCATCCCCACCATGGCACTGATACACACCCTGACACAGTGGGCCTGGTGGCCCCGGCTCTGCTGGGGCTTGCAGCAGCCCATTGCTGTGTGTGCATGTGGGAGGCAGGAGGACGTGTCTGGTTCCTCTGGCAGCATTTTCATGGTTGCTCTTTGCCCCGTGTGTCTGATGGAGATGCTGTCCAGGCAGGATCTGCTCTGGGCTCTTGGAGAACTGCCTCCTGCAGTCTGAGTGAGGTGTAGATAATATATGTCTAGACAGTGACAGATTTTGGGATCCATCTCTGACTCTTGTCATACTACAGTGGGACTTTGTATGCTACTCCTGCTCTGCCTTAATTTCTCCATCTGTAATATGGGGAGTGGCCCCTGACAGAGTGACTGAGAAAACAAATGGGCATAAACTAGCACACTTGCAAGATTTAATCAGAAATCTTGACAAGCAAATGCCTGACCCTTGACATTCCCTGTTCCCTCATGGTTCACCCTCGGTGCATCTCTAATCTTAACCACCAAGAACATAGTATTAATGCATTTTCAGCTCATTGCTGGGGGATGAGAGTGTTTTATGGGAGGGCAAAGTTTGTTAGCCACTTCAGTTTTGCCCTTTGCTTTCTCAGGCACAGTGGAGCTTATGAAGGCCAAGCAAAGAGCTGGATGGTATTTTGTGTGAGCAGAGACAAGTGGCATCCAGGTGTGGGGAACTGCAGAGACAGGTAACAAGGGAGCCTGATACCTTTGAAAATGTTAGGGCAGGAAATGGGACTGGTTCTTGCACTGCTACTGCCACTACCTTAATTTCAGCCATGTTTTTTTTTAATCACTGGACTGATTAAATAATGATAGAAATAATGATAGAGAAGCTGTTTTAACTTTGTAGAGGTTTGTAATTATGGTCAAGGGAGGAAAAGTCCCATGTTAAGACTTATAGGGGTGACCAGAGTAAATGGCTGCCAACTACCTCTGAGAAAACAACTTTTATTTCTCTAGAAACTGAAGACAATTTTTATTGTAAAGTTTGTGAAGGATATTTTGAAAGTCATTTCTTATGCTATGGGGTTTATCCAAAATAGAAGTCCTCCTTAATATGGGTTTTGCTGCTAATCTACCTTACTTGTGTTTTTAATATTGCAAGAAAATCTTTCAACAGTGAGAGTACTTTTTAAATTATTTTTTTTTTGTCCTTGAGAGGATCTCATCTTGCTAAGAAAACCATGGCTTGTCAGTGAGGGACTTTATTAAAAGGCAAAGCCTTGTCATGCCTTGCCTATTTATATGAGACTTCTAGACTCCTGGAGACAAAGCACAGTTCAAGAAAAGAAGCTGTGTCCTTATGAGTTTGTAGAAAGAGATTCTTTTCTGCTGGCTAGTCACTAGGTTGTTGCTCTCTCTCCTGTGTGTTTCACTTTATCTGAACATAAATCAGCAGCAATGTTATAGAGTGTTACAGCAGCTCACTGTGGAGGACAAACAGAAACAATCACAGTATTATAAAGTTCAGTGTAGCTTGCAAACACTGTATAAAACAATGAAATTTGTCCTGGCAGTAAATCTGAGGTGCAATCCCCAGCAAAGGGATGAGATGCCAGTTTGTGGATATAGTGTATGGTGCCTTTTAAGCTTAACTTGCTTATTGTAGTCTGGGTTTTAAAAGACAGTGTACCTGTGGGCAGAGTCAGTCTCACACAAGTCTGGTGTGCTCTAAACTTCCTGTGATGAGACATATGAATGGTGGTCTTGGGTTTTCTTTACACCTGAATGCATCAGATCTTGGCTCAGTTTGTGATTTGGTCACAGCGCTACTGTGTGACCTTGGTCAAATCAAACCTTGTGAAAGGGAGGAAGCTTTTCTGCCTTCCTGTTTAGGTGGCAAACATCACAGGGCAGGGACTGTGCCTTATTGTATTTTGCCGTAAGACTGGAATGTCATCTGGGACTCCTGGTAGCTACTGAGGTGTAAATAGAATAAGTGCCTGGATAAGCAAAAAATGTTTGAGACTTGCATGCTGTTTGCTTCTCATGTCTATGACCTGTTTGTAGACATGGCTGTGAAATGAGGTGTGAAATTAACTGGTCAGAATAAAATACTTCATAGCATGGCCTTCAAGCAGCACATAACCCATCTTGCCCTGGAAAGTGATAGCATTAAAGTTAAAAGAGTTCTTCAAAATGTGAAGGGAGTGGGGAGAAAACCAAGAAGGAGATTATTCCACTTTGGGCATGCTTTGGAGATATGAGTGAAGAAAAAGGTGGAGAACCTCTGGAAAGGTTTAGGCTGCTTGATTCTCATAGTTTTTCTGGCCAGTCATCCTCTGCAGCCAGCGTGTGCCTCCCACTGCAGCCATTTCTTGTGCCAGCACAGCAGCAGGGCCTGACGCATCATTGTGCCGGGTGCTCACAGCTGGCGCTGGCTGGTGGGGGTTTTGGGGGAGCACATTGAGAAGGTGGTGTTAAGTGCAATGCCAAAGACACATCCATTGCAAAAACACAGCCAGGAAGGGTGACTGGCCTGTGCCCTTGTTTTTCCCTCCGATCTGCTGTGTGCCATCCAGGCTGTGCCCCACCCCTGCCTGACACCAGCTGAGATCTGCAGAGCATTTGCCAAAGGTCTTTAGAGAACATTCTTATAAGCATCCTTAGTTGTCCTCTGGCCTTGTGAGAGCTCAATGGGTTGTTCCTCCTGTTAGAGACCTTTCCTGGCTGTCATAGGGTATGTCTGAGGTGCTTTGTTCCTGGTGCTGTCCATACACAAGAAGGGGTTAATGTACCCCCAGTTATTAAAGGGGGTACATTAAGGTTATGTGTATCCCCACAGGGCATGCCATCCTTCACCAGGTGGGAAGGACCCTTTCCAGGACAGGCCAGCATTGACTCCCTGGCCTTAACCTGATTTCTTGTTCTCAAAGGACATGAATGAAGGGACAAGACAGGTGAAATTCTGGTCCGAGAGGGATGACGTTGGCAGTGTTGTCCTCAAGGGAAGTTGCAGTGGAGACAGCTTCCTCCAGCCTGTGCATGTGGGTGACCTGGGATGGCTGGAGAAACACTGAAGTTTCATGCTTTGTTTTAGTTGCAGGTAGGAAGATGAGTCCAAAAATTACAACAGAGCTTCTGAAGCAACTGCGGCAGGTGATGAAGAATCCCAGATATGTACAGGAGCCTGTCCAAGCCTACATAGTGCCCTCTGGAGATGCCCACCAGGTATGGATGGATGAATTATGGGAATGGTCATACTTTCCTTCCCTGCAGAAAATAAAAGCCAAGCATAACTAAAATCATCCTTTGTTCACTCGCTTTAATGGTTCTAGAATAAAGGTCTGGGAAACCTGAGAAATACTGTGTTGGAAAATGTTTCTGGGGTCTGTTCAGAAGACTGAGGTTTTTATGTTCTTGGAACAAATCAGAGTGAATGTTCCACCAAGAGCTTTTCATCAGATTGTCTTCAGGGAGTTCACACTGCAGGAAAGGGAGCTTGCCAGGGCACTTTCTATGCCCATCCTGGCTGTTGGGAAGAATGGGTTTACTGGGGGAGGAGGAACAGGCTTTATCTGGGCTTTACTTTCCCCAGTAGCACCTCCTGATAAATACATACTCTCAAGCAAGGTAGCAAAGGTTTAGTTGCAGAGTTTTCTCTTTGCTAGATTCACTTCTTGGTGGAATTGGTTGCCTTGTGCTAGAGCCCTTCAGATCCCACATGGAGAGGCCTTAGAGAGGCTGGGAAGGATCAGGCCATAGTGACGCTTCCCTTTCCATGCTGCTCTGCATCATGTTCTGTGCACTAAAGACAGGAGACAAGGGTACAGCAGTAACTGTTGTGTGCTGCTTCCACTGTTAAGAGTTTTGTAGTCCATGACATAAATTTTAAATTGCTGAACTGCCTTTCACCTCCCCTGCTTGCTCATGTGCAAGTTTTGCTCTTCTGTTCATTCTGTTAGGAGACCTAAGAATTGCTGAGGGTTTTTCTCTCCTCAGCCATTTTCAGGAAACAAAAGACCTAAAGCTTTCCTGGCTCACACCCAAAGCTCCCTTTTACCCCGGGGTGCACAAGAGCAAAATGCAACTGAATCAGAACCTTTGCCCTTGACTTGGCACTGGGGTGAGCTGGGTCCAGACTTGCCTGTGCCCTGGGACCATATGTGCAGCATTGTGTTTCCTCATAGGGAGATTCAAATTTGGGCAGGTAGGGGGAAGGCGTTTTCTGCAGCTGCTATTGTCTGCTGCATTCCTGCCTCAAGCTGCCTCTGTCCATATATAACTCTGGTTTCATTTCACTAGACATTAAATGCTGTCATGTGAGTTGAAGAATGTGACCCTCAGGACTTCTGGGTTTTTCTGTTGCTTTCTTTCCCTTGACAGAGTGCAGTTAAGCAGAGAACCCCATGTTGCTATTTCCTGCCAGGCGAGTTGGTCAGGTTTCTCTGCAGAGGGAATCTATCTGAATAGAAACGATTACTAAAAGCTGCTGATTCTGGTGCCTCCTGAATAGCTGGTGCAGGATTTTTTTCTCTAAGGGTTGGGAATTGATGCAGTGTTTGCCAATGACAGAAACCTCTTGATCCCAGAACAGCCTTACTGAATCCAGGTAAATTGTGATGACCTGTGATTTGAAACTTCTCCATGTTCCAGGCAAGGGTTTGTTTCCTGTGTGCAAACAAGAATATTACAGCCTTGCAGTCAGATTTTGCTCTTAGGCAGCTCCCTCCATGACTCAGAATACTGTGGTTTAATGATACCCAAGTGTTTAGTGGCCTAAGCCATTTCCTCCCCACAGCCCAAACAAGCTATGTATTGCTGTCCTGGCCTCTCTCAGCCATTCCTGAGGCTGTCCTGGCATCCTCATCACAGAACTCATCAACAAAAAGGGCTTTCCCTCCTGTGCTGTTGCCACAGGGTTTAGATTGGGTGAAACTTTATTCCCTTCTGGATTGCAAAGGAGCCCCTGGATTGGCCTGATGCTGATACACCCTGATGCTGCAACTTGCTGACTAATTTCTCTTTATAACAACTGGGAATGTTGATGGGCTCTGAGTTCTGTGATACTTTTAATACTGGTTTTCCTGCAAGGCTAGGCGGCTTAGATTATCATACTGCCAGGAGCCTTGCTACCAGTTGTATCCTTTGCTATCCATGTTTAGTTGTGTAAAGAAGTGAAAGACTTGCAGAGCTTCTCAAACACACCTGGCTCTGACTCAGACTTAACCAAGGCTGCCTTGGATTTGTGGCTCTTGCACTCAGCCCTGGATGTTGGCTGGCTGCTTTAATTTTTGAAAACTTTGATGCAGGTGATAAGAAGTCAGCAAAACAGACTCTTTCCTTGGGGACCTGGGTGGTGCAGAGGCTGATGAGAAAGGAAGACAGTCCCAGCCAAAAGTGAAATCAAGCCCAAATAGTCCCCACTTATTTTCATGTGTGCTGGGTGGCTACAGGTGCCATGAGGACCATGAAGGGATGAAAAGCCATGCTTTTAGGAATGAGGCACCTAAGCCCTTTGTGGTTTGGTTAAAAATGTCAGAGCTTTTGGGATGTTTCAGCAATAAAAGCAGGATCCATTTTTATGTTGAGTCAATGTGTGTTTACATTGAATCTGGAGTTTGCCCATATGGGACTATTCAGAGATTGGAAGAGCTGCTTCTTAATATGAGGGAATGATGTTTGTAATAGAGCTTGGGTTTGGAGCCAGTCAGGGCTTAACTACAGCTGGCTTCACCCTCCAGGCCTTGACTCAAAATAAATTTGGTCAGATTTGGCTGGTCGTCCACATGAAGGAAACACCTGCCCAGCTTAGGGCCCCGTGTTTGGGTTGGCAGAGGCGCTGTCTTCTGCTTAGGGCTGACACAGACTTGTGCTGAGCTGAGGAATCAGCTGAGTTATAAAGCAATAGATGGCTTGTGCACAGGTTGCTCTGACGGGTTCCAGATCTCACCAATGCAGTTAGGTTTTTGGCAGTGAATACCTCCCTCCCTCCAGGTACACTGCAGTGTTTGTTCTTTAATGACACCAGTGTTGTGACTCTAAGGGTAGCCAGATGCACTTTGCATTGCTGATCTTGGTTGACGTTAGACTAGAATGAACTTCAACCTGTTTACAGCACAACCATGCAGGCTCTGGGGATAAGCAGATATTTTGGGGGTTCTTCCTGGTTTAGATGAGGGATTTTTGTGATGTAGCCCCCAGTTTTGTCTGTGTGACTGACAGGTGTGGTGGGAAGCAGATGTGAAAGGACTGAGGAGGGCCAGGTTGAAGGCCACCAGAGCTTCAAGACAAGCCCCAGGGAAATACCTTGTTCTCAGCATGCTGTGGTCTGTGCTTTGTGTGGCATACACAGGTGCTTCCCATGTAATTTTAGCTTGTGCAAAACATGGGCTCATCTTTGCACAGTGGGGGTTGCTGCATGGAGCAGAGCAGGTGGGTATGCAAGAATTCAGACTGACAGATGAATGAACTGTCTTTCCCTCCAGATCCCTGATACTCCCTTTTAAAGCCCTTCTGCCTCATTGTAAACTCTCAAAACACTCCCTGGATTTGTCTGTGAATGGGATGGCATCAGGTATGTCCGTGGAGTCCAGGTCTTTGCTTATTTGGGTCAGCTTTTACCAGACCTAAAATTCATACACTTCTTTTTCTTCTGTATTTTTTTAAAATTGTTTTTATCCTTTTCATTGTTCTGTGGTGTTAACCCATGCTATGAATGTGGGGTTGCTTGACTTCACAAGTAAACTAGCCTGTAGTCTCTGCTGTGTTGGTCAAGAGAAATGGAAAAGAAATCACTGCTCTCATTTGTACTAAAATACATCATTTGGGATGTACTTAAGTGACGTGATCCATGATGGGAAATTCCCAGTTACCTCCTGTTGGCATTGGACTCTGGAAGATGATGTCCCAGCTTTGGGCTGGAAATCTTGGAGAGAGGAGTCATAGCAGTCAACAGACTGAATAGTCTCTAGGGAGTGTTGAAATATGGAATCCCCAGGTCTGGCATCGCCTTGCCTACATGTTCTCTTCCACTGCTCTGAGGCAGGCAACAGGGAAACAGACAACTGATTCTGTTCCCTCAACAGCTTTGTCCACTGTCTGCTGGTGCCTTTGCCATTATTTTAAAGGGGCTCAGTGGTGATAATGTGCTGTGTGGGGCTGAGAGATCCACCCCATCAGCTGGAATTGTGCCAAGGGCAGTCATCCTTTCCCAAGGTGGATATCCTGACCTACCTTCTCCCCACAGCTGCTGATCATGGCACAGCCCTGTGAGGCTGGACAAGAAAAAGCACAGGAAACTAACTGGGTCAAAGAGGAGGGCACGCATAGTCTCCATACCCCCCTCATTTCTGCCAACTTTCACTAGTTTTTGGATAAAATGAAGGATTTATTTGGAGCATATATCAGGAATCTTCCCTGGCAATTGGGAGCAAAAACCACTCAACAAGATCCTCTTTTGGGCCATGAGATTTACTATCCCAAGGATCAAGTTTCAAAATGTTAATGGTGAATGTTTGGTTGGCTTCTCTCAGGAGGTGAGAGACATGGCTGTTGTGGAAAGGGTTTGGTCGTGGTTTGATTTGGAGCAGAAATGGAGTTGGTTCATTCTATAGTTTGTGCTGCTCTCTCACTTGTGCTTTGAACCCTCTATCTTCTTTATAACAGTGAAGAGTAAGAGATTTGAAGGCAATATTTTTTAACAATCAGGTGATACTATCACAGTAGGGACCAAAAGCACCTGAGAATTGGGCTGTGATTTCTTAGCTCAATTCCTAAGATGCTTCTTTTGCCCCAGCACAGCTGGGGGCAGAGAAACAGACTTGGATTTCAGACCATTTGTAAGGTACAAATCCAGGGGTTTTGCAGCTCAAACGTCAGTGCTGTCAGCCTGGATTAAGCTGATTTGCTGATTTGCACTAGTTCATTAACAGGCCTACTCAGCAGTTCTGACCTACAAACTTGCCAGAATGGAATCCCATAAAAAAGTCATGTGGGCCATGTGAAGATTCAGTTGTTTTAATTCTGGCAGTTCCTGTTAATATCAGATGTCTGTGCCTTCTCAGGCTCTTCTACAGCATTCTGAAAAGATGTGTCCAGAAGCACAGGTTGTGACAGATTTAGGATGAAGATGGACTTTGATTCCCTCTCATCCATCAAATCATGGTCTGGTGGTTTTGGGTGTAGTCTGATTTTGCGTAGGCAAGGAAGAAGTGAAAAGATCAGTATCTATTATCTATTTATCAAAGGTCCCAAGAGTCATCATCATCATCTTGATGATTTTTTTTCAATGTCACTGTTGCAGGGAAAAAAAAAAAGTCTTAAAGGAATTCTTATAAATGCCAGTGAGGGGACTTCAGTGGAGATAGTGAATTTTACAGATTTTATGTACTGATTACCCCAAGATCAAGGGGTACTTCTATTTTCCCTTCCCTTCATGTTCAGCTTCAAAGGCATAATTTGTTTGTTGCCCAAAGGGGAGGCTGAGTGTGAAATAAACGTCTGCAAACTCTGAAGCACTTCAGTGTTTACAGATGTTTGTGGGAGAAAAGTGCTGCAGCTTAAAAAAACCCACCAGTTGAACATAAATACAGTATAATCACAGCGGAGTAGAGCCCAGGAATTTTTAACTCATTTTGTTCTCTCTGTGGTATCCTTTAGGAGAAAAGGCTTATCAAAGTATTTGTCATCAGCTGATTGTTTTTTTTTCCCTGCTGCTATAAATAATTGCTGCCTCTTTTGTTTTCTAGAGTGAGTACATTGCACCCTGTGATTGCAGAAGGGCGTTCATCTCTGGATTTGATGGCTCTGCAGGTACCTTTCCAGAACTTGGGTTCTTGCATAATTCTCCTCTAAAGAAATAGTTCCTTTCATGGCATAGAGGCAGGATGGAAAAGAAAATGTATCCAGCTTGTTTGGACTGTTTTATTCCCATTTCAGCATCTGCAGAATTATGTCTTGGCTACCCACTGGAATTATGTAATATCAGTGGAATAACAAGTTTTCAGAAAATGTTTGACCCCTAAATGAACCTCTCATAAAGTAAAATCCTGTTAACTCTTTAATGTGGTGCCTGTAACCTGCGGTCATTTCTTTTGATGTGCAGCTAGTATGAACAGATTTTTACATTGCCTGTTCGGCCTGGGTGAATAGTGGATGGACTTTAGCTGGCCTTTCTGTTTAAACAGAGCCAGGGCCAGAAACTCTGCATTTGGAAACTGAGCACTGTGGAAAAGTTTGCTTATCTTGCCGAGACAGGATGTTTTCTTGGCTGTAGGATAGGTCTGTGTTTCAAGAGACCTAGTTTTTACCCTAGCTGTACCCTAAGCTGTGCAAATTACTCTGCTCTGTGGTTGTTGGAAAGTCACTTTAGTCTGCTGAAGTTTTTTTCCCCTCTAATTGTATTTCACTTTAATAAATACTGGTACCTATGTTTAGAGGGTTTATTCATCAGTTCCTATGAGCTCTGGGATCTCATTTGGAGGGTGATAAATCCAGGGCTGTGGGCTGCTGTTAATGGCTAACATGAATCCTGCATTAATTTTGCCCCTTCTGCGCGACCGCTTCATAACCTTCCTCTCTAATTTGTGCCCTTGTTATGTACTTGGAAGGTCTGTTCCCAGCCTAATGTGCAGCAAATCAGTGAGGTTTCACACAGGGGCTCACCTTGTATTTCTTGCTTTATCTTTTCAAGCTGAAGCAACTTAAAATGGGGTTTATGTTGGCGGAATTTGGTAGAAGACAATGAGTAAATAATTAGAAACTCTGCTCTGCTAATCTGAGCATCAGTTCTTTCTAACAGAGGGTATGGTAAAGATGCAGACTCCAAAGACTTGGATTCAGTTTCAGTTGGTGCCATGGTTTGTTTTGTTTTATATTGTCAAGGGCAAGGCAGCTTGAGTGCCTTGCTGGGATGTCACTGCCCCTCAGCTGTCTGCTCGCATCTCTCCATCTGGAGTCAGTGGAATGGGACAGAAAATGAAAATAACAGAACTTTTTGTTCATGTTTCTTGTTCAGTCATCTCTGCTAGACTTGTAACACTTGGGAAAGGGGTGCAGCTGTCAGCTGGGAGTGATACCCATGTCTGCAGGCCTGGTATCAGCTATGTTTTGTGGGTGGCCAGAGCCCAGACTTCCTCCCCAAAAGAGGATGGGATGGACTTCAGGGATGTACAGTATATGTTACTGTGACGACAGCCAAGTGTAGACTATGGTTTCTGTTACAGAAGGTTTGGAAAGCCCCACCTACCCAGTTCCATTGGCTGGCTGTGTTTTGCTAAAGTTGAGTTTATATGAGGCAATTCATTAAGGTGCATCCTTGTGCATACTGTCTCCAATAGGATTTGGAAGGTCAGAGTGCAGGGGAAGCAATGAATATCTCCACTGAAACAGGAATAACTTTTGAACAGTGCCTTTTAGGAAATTAGGGTGAATTTCAAGCACTGTCCCTGTTGTGTCTCTGCATGGTGGCTGCCTACCCTGAATCACCTTTCTGTCTCCCTGCCTAGGTACCGCCATAGTCACTGAGCAGCACGCAGCCATGTGGACTGATGGACGCTACTTCCTGCAAGCTGCACATCAAATGGATAGCAACTGGACACTCATGAAAATGGGTATGCAGGAGCCTGGGATACTGCTCCACTGATCAGTGGAGAGCACTCACTTTACACAAGTACAGCTTGAGCTGTAGGGATATCCCATCATGCAGGGACTTAGGGACATATTGGATACATGGTCTGCTTTAGTGTCCTGTGATAACTCTTGCCTGTGCATCTAGACATTCATTAGACATATCTGATTAGCTTGGACTTTTTGCATAGTGTGGGAATGTTTCAATGTGACTGCTTCTTTGAACTTTTTTTTTTCATTCCTTGAAGGTCTGAAAGATACACCAACTCAGGAGGATTGGCTAGTGAGTGTCCTCCCAGAAGGCTCGAAGGTGGGAGTGGACCCTTTCATTATTCCAGCAGGTTGGTTTTACTTTATATTTGACTCTGGGTTGGGCAACTGGATTTTGCTTCCTTGCTTCTCTGGCTGAGCTGTTGTGTGATTGTGTGCAGCTAACCATGTTTCAGATATAGTGGTGGTTAAACTGTTATGCAAAACAGGTTGGATTTTGGTTTAACCATTTATCATAAGAGTTCCACAGCAGTGCATTGACTCCAGAGCACAAGGGATGAGAACCACTTTCTAGGCTTGCAGTGACTTTACCTGAAAAGTGGAATCCTGATCACCTCTTTGTCTGTGCTTTGGCTTGTCATGGGCACTTCATGCTGAATGCCTTGGTCAGCATGTGAGCAAGAACACCCAGACACAATTCATGCTGCTACTCCTACTTGGTGGTCTTGGGATCTCTGCAGTTTTCCCTGTAGGTAGCACAGGGAGGAGTATCATTTATATCAGAGTATCCATCTATTCATGTTTCAAAACATGAGGCACAATGCAAAGGTCACTGGAGGCAAGGGGGATATTTGCTAGTTCAGATGGATTAAGGACCTGTGTTGGGAGCGACTCTCATCTTGTCTAGCTTAGATCTAGCACGATTCTGCACTGGGGGAGAGGAAATCCTCAGGGCAGCTTCTACTGTGGCTTCTTCCAGAGACTTCTGTCTCCCAGCTGGAGTAATTCTTCTTCAGCTCAAGCATAAAGCTTCAGGACTGTGAGATTCTGTTCCTGCCACTGGCTACTGTAGCACGTTTATGGATTTTGCTGTCTTTTTTAAGGGAATGGGAAGAAGGGAAGGCTGGAGGGAAAAGGGAAGATTCTGCTGTTGCTGAACATGTGTGTTTCTTAAAGCCACCACTCTTGACTTTCTTCCCTTTGGCAGACCAGTGGAAGAGAATGTCCAAAGCCTTGAGAAGTGCTGGCCATGACCTTGTGCCTGTCAAAGAAAACCTGATTGATACAATCTGGACAGACTGTCCTCAACGCCCCTGCAAGCCTCTCATCACACTTGACTTGAGTTACACAGGTGAGAAGCTTAACTCCCAACAGACATGGGTTGTTCCTGTTGCCCTATCCCCCTTTTGCTTTTCTCTTACAAAGGAGAGAGTAAAACAGTACCACAGCACATTGTGGTCACTGTGAATAGGTCAGGAAGGTGATCAAACCTTAGCTAATGATCCCTCTACCCTCAACCATTTTCTAGAAGTTGGGTGACTTCAAAACAAATTTATGGGTATCTAGAGGGCAGTTCATTTGAGACAGTTTGTATCAGTTATTAGAAAGTAGTGAGGAGCACAAGCACCATATGTTAGTTTGTGTTTACATCATCATCCCCAGCAAAGCTAGGAGTTGTAGCTTTTCCCATTCTGTTTTGTAGGGGTCAGCTGGAGAGACAAAATTATAGCCCTCCGTTCAAAAATGGCCGAGAGGAAAGTCATGTGGTTTGTGGTAACGGCCTTGGATGAAGTAGCATGTAAGTCTTTGCATCTCCTTTCTCAATTCTTCCTACAAAATAAATGTTCTTCCTGCCTTGGAAAGGAAGAGCCATGCCAGGGTGAGAGACCCTTATGACAGCATGTTCGTTAGACATCAATTAACTTCTTACCAAGAGCAGTGGTGATAACAGGTCACAGACAGCAAGCCTGTATTTCTGCACAGTGCCTCATTACACCATTGCAGCTCCTGAGTGCATTTTTGGCCCAGGAAATGCAGCAAATCACCACCTTTGAGAAACAGTCCAGGCAAAGGGAGAGGAAGGTCACATATAAAGCCTGAGGCTGTGTGATGGAAAAAAAAAAAAGACCTGTGAGATTTTCTGGCTGTAAAATATCCTGATGCTGCCTCACCCATTGGAAAGATGGAGACTATTTTCTGCTGTGGAGTCTGGGCTATAAACAAAGCAGTGCAACATGTGGCTTTGTATACATAAAGCAAGGGTGGGGTACACCACATTCACAGTAATCTTCCTAATTGTCACAACTTCTTAAGTCAGTCTCTACCTCTCCAGTGTTCAACCAATGCTTTGGTTAAAACAAGTATGTCAGGGCTCAACTTGTTTTTCCAGATCATTTCAACCCAGGGTCTCACTAGAGTCCCCTCTGTGTTTGGGGCCCCAGGATGGCTGGGTCTCCACACCCTGGCTCCCAGCCCAGTGTGTAGGAAGGGAGAATGGCCAGAAACAGCAGTGGTTTCCCCAGGACTGCTGTTCCTAGTACTGCATGTCCTTTTTGCAGAAATCACCAGTGCACACACTGGTATAGGGGGAATGTAACACGGGCAGGATGTGAGTGCTGCTGTGCCCCGTGTCTAATCTAAGGTAGAAATGGAGGTGGTGTTTTCCTCACTCCAGCACTGCCAGCACAATGGCCCTGGCACTGGGTGAAGCCAATTTGATGAGGTCTGTGGGCTGTTCTGGATCTGGGACACTGAGCAAAGAGCTTTTTTTTTCTGAAAGAAGTACTTCTGAGAGTGGTGAATATGACTCCTCCCTGGGGAGGCCTGCATGAGCAGAGATTGTATGTCTCACCTTTTCAGGCGCATCTCCAATTAAATTAATGATAAATTGGTGCCCTGAGGTGGTTTCAGATTAAATGTCTCCAGCAAAGTGAAGCTTGGTTATGAATCAAGAGTGTTAAGATGAACCAGAGAAGGTCATGAGAGAAGCTCATTTTCGAGTGCCTGGTTGATTTCTTATCCTAAAGGGGGAAGGGGAGTTGTTTTAATTTTATCCAATTCAGTTCACTGAATTAAACTCAAGACGAGTTTTTGGGGACAGAAAAAGAGTCACAAAGGAGATTGTTGCCTTCTTACTGCATTGGGAGTTGTCTGAGCAAGGAAGTTTGTACCCAGGCAGTAAAAAGTTCTTTGTGGCTCTTTCCTGCATTCAAGTGACCTACTGCTTCCCTGAGGAGAATTAAGCTCTATTTTTACTTTCATGGCAGAATTTGCACAGTTCGATGAATACAGTGCTGGGTTGTAATTTAGGACATGTTGGTTCTTTTCCCAGCTGTCCTGCTGGCTGTCCTTATTGGCTTGAGTAACTTATTTCAGCTAATTGGATACCCTGGAGTTTTTATTTGACCCTAAAATCAGGATTTTAGAGATGCTGAACATCTACTTCCCTTCTTGACTTTGTCTGGAGTTGTGTGGGCTAAAATATTTGTGAAAAATAGCTAAGACTGTACAGTCTGAATCTGAGATATTGGAGGGCCCATATGAGAGGCCTTTCTGGGGTATTGTAGTCTAGTGTCTCCCTCTTACCTCAAATGTCAAAAGGATTGGAATGAAATGATAGTTTGTAACTTTGAAGTTTTCTGGCTGTTAAGAAGTGAGCTTCTATTGCACTGTGCAGACCAGAAAGGGCAGACCCTACTTTTTGTATATGTGTCCTTGTGTTTCCCTGTCTGTACCTGCTTTTTTCCAAGCCAGCCCTCCTTTAGAAGTTTAACCACCAGTTTAAACACCCGGGAATGTTCACACTGTGGTTCTGGTGCCATCTCCTGGCAGAAATTTAGGATTGTCAGGAGTGCAGCAGGCCGTGGGACAGCTGGGTGGGAGCTGGACTCATGGCCTGCACCTGTGATGTCTCATTGCTTACTTGTGCTTTTGTGAGATTATTTTTGACTTTCTCTAATGTTGCAGAAGATGAACCAGAAGATGAACTGTGATTTTTCTTATTTTTCAGGGCTTTTCAACCTTCGAGGTTCTGATGTTGAGTACAATCCTGTGTTTTTTGCATACGCTGTCATAGGAATGAACACAATCAGGTGCTTGTATTCCCTTCCTCTGTTCCCCAAGATGCATTTATCTTGGCGAGAGCTGTTCTAGCAAAGTATTTGTCTTTCCAGAAACGTCTATGCTTGGGTACTTTAGTGTCCTTTCTGAGCTCTTTTGTCTCCAGCATTAGTTACTCTCCTCCCCTGATCAGAGCTAGAGAGGCAGCCAAGAGCTCTGCTGCACTCCTCAGCACCTTGGCTGGCTTGCTGGGTGACCTTGGGCACGATGGCCGAGTGCTCTGTCTGTCACCCAGAGATAATGTGTAGGGCCCTTGGAGCTCTGGGTTAAATGTGGGTAAGAGCCAAGCCTGGCCTGGACATTACAAACTTTAGGGAAAAGTCTAATTGGTCTAATTGCTGGGTCACTTCAAAACTGCAGGGACTGTGCAGGAAAGTTTCAGGGCTGGCTTATAACAAAAGGCTTCTTTCCTGGGTCTGCCCCATATATTGAGCCTCAGCAAGCACAGTTCTTTTGGAGGCATCTGTAAGCTGCTACCTAGATCCATCTAAGGTAAAACATGGCTGAGTGAGTGAGTACAGGTTGTGTGTGAAGGTTGAGCTGAACTTTTCAACTCAGTGAAAGCCAGAGCAATGTGATACTTAGAACTATAGTACATCTCTTCCAGATGTTGCTCTTAAAAGTTAGACAGTGGCTGTTACTTGCCTCTGTTACTTTTGTGTTTCAAACACAGTGATGGAATGTAGCCATTTTGACTGTGTCATACAAATAGAAATGCTACCATCTCTTTCCTCTCAGTGGGGTGGCACATCTTAATTTCAAGTTGGGATTTAAACTGTATGAAAGCTGGTGGTTAAAATGACATAGGACAAAGTAGAGTGCATAATGCATGATCTCCTTTCTCCCTGAAATGTTGCCAGAATGGTTTTTCCTTCCCTCCTTCTGCCACTGTCAGGTGTGGTCTCACCCATTGGATCACTCCAATTTGTTTCTCAGGCTCTTCATTGATGGTGACCGGATGACAGACCCAGCTGTGAGGGAGCACTTACAGCTTGACTCCACCCTGGAACCCGAGTTCAGAATCCAGGTGATGCCCTACGGATCTATCCTGTCGGAGCTGCAGGCTGTTGGTGCAGGCCTCTCACCCAAGGAGAAAGTGTGGCTCAGTGACAAAGCCAGCTATGCTCTGACTGAGGCCATTCCCAAGGTCAGTGGCTCTAGCAAGGGAAAATGCTTTTCTCTTCTCTGCTCATCGTGGTTAGGAAGGGTGTTAATGAGGGCAGCTGGCCTCAGTTTCCCCTCTGCAAAGCCCGATGCAGGCTGGAGCTTGTGCAGAAGGGATCCAGCCATGCTGAGGTATCAAGGGGTTGTTAATCCTGGGGTTGCTCCTGCTGGAGCTGCCCTTCCAACTCGCTAAGCCGATTTATCCAAAGAATTGTCAGCTTAAGATAAAACAAGTGCAGTGAGAGAGGGGAGGGAAGAGGCAGCAGGGTGAACTCAGGTCATTCTGCCCACGGGTGGAGCATCAGCCTCATGTGGATGAGCAGAAAGAACTGGAAACTTGCAGAAATTGAAGCAGGAAAGTTGAGCAGGACTTCTGGGAAGGTGCATTTGGCTTGCTTGGAGTGTCTGAAAAATAATGGTTGCCCTTATTTAGTTCAGTGGCTTGAGGATGTTAGGCAATATGTGATGTCTTTTACTGAAGGCAGTAAAAGATGACAGAGTTGTAGCAGGGAACCTTGTGAGGACACAGATAATCTGCAGGCACTGGTTGTCCATGCAGCCTTTGCTCTGCTGTGTCTTGCTATCCTTTTGAACCTGGCTGCCTGGGACTCCCACTGTCCACCTAATATTTTAATAGCCATAAAAGATACTTGGGGAAAGACACAACAACTGTGGACAAATGAGCTGGTTTCCATACATCTCGTGTACATCTCTTGTTTGCTAGAGATCACTTTTTCTGGAATACCATCCAGTTTACAGTGATGTCTACTAACTAACAGATACTGTGAGTAAATATACAGGGTTTTGTCCCTGTCCAGAGTTAAATCTTCAGACACCATCAAGCTATTTTTAGGCCTCCTAATACAGAATACTGACAGCATTAGTGTCTATGGAACATTCAGGATAAATTGTTGTTCTTTTGACTTCAGAGTAGAAAGCCCCTTGCTGTGGTTTTAGTCAATGGTCTAGCCCCAGTTTGGTTAAGCTGCTGTAGTTGGTTTATGTAGAGTATATTATGGAAAAGTACAGAAGCTCTGATGTAGAGAAAGGAGTATAATGAGTTGGAGTGGCATTATTTACCCTGTGAGCACTGGAAAAGTGGAAGTTTTGGTTAATAGTGAGTCATTACAGTGCTGCATGCCCTCTGTGTGCAATGGGGAGAGTCCCTGGCTCGAGGAGCTCTGTGCAATAGAAAGCAGGCAAGGAGGACTGAATTGTCTTGATTAAAAGCCACTTAGAGACTCTCTGAAAGAGCCAGAGTTTTTCTAGTTCCTCCCTGGCTCTCCACCACTTCAAAGCACTCCAGGCCAGTTGCTCAGCTGGTGTGAAGAACACCAGTGCTGGAAGTCCATCTACTGTCTGTCTCCATCAGAGCCAAATATTGACACTGGCAAAAATCCATTCCATTATTAAACACAGATCTGCAAACGCTTTATAGATTTGTTTACAGCTGCATGTAAATATACTTTTCACAGAAGATTAATAGTACTTACTAGTATCTATAAAGGGCAAGCCAACCTAAGAATCTGAGTATTTATCCTGACTGATAAAAGGACTTTTCTGACTTTCTTAACTTCTGTAATTTAGTTTCTGCATTATGTAGTGTAATTATTTTGCTGTTTTTAAGAATTTGGAAATTGTAAGCCTGTAGGATTTTTGTGAATTTAGTCTTTGCAGAGGATCTATTGGGCCTTTCCTTGAATTTGAGTGATATTTATTTATTTGCATGCTGATGCATTTAAAGTAGGAAACAACATGTTGCTTGTGCTGTGCTTCTGTAGGTGTCCATCCCATCTCCTGATATATAATGGGTAGAGCAGAGAACTGGGCAAAAGTCTTGGTTTTGCCTTCTTCTGATGCCATGTGTGATGAGATTTGGGCGAGCCACCTCAACTGGTGAATTTCTGAAGATGGGCTGAAACCAGCCAAGCATTCCCGCTATCTGAGGACAGCTGGTGTTTGAGGAGGTGTGCAGTACTAAGGGATCAGTTACTGGTTCTTAATGCAGGGTCACCCCATCCAATCACAGGAAAGCTTTGTCTCAAACCACCAATGTAAGCTCCTTTCAGAACTAGCAGCATGTAAAGCTGATCTTTGCAAACGCCTTTCATGTTTCCTTGAGCCTTGATGTGTTTGTCAGAGCTGCTGATCATTAACAGTGGTGATGCTCAGTGCTTGGTACCTGGGCTGGATGCCCTTTGCTACTTGAGGGTGACTGTCAGGTAACAAGTCAAGGTGGCTTTTAGGTCTGTTTCTACAGCCTAAGTTCTACCATAGCATCAGGGATTAGTGTTTCTCATTGGCCTCTGGGCCTTCAGTGTTCATCAGCAACAGGAATCTATGGCTCAGACATTGATGTAGATACATGGTATTTATGATATCCAGATCTTCACCCTGCTTCATGACAAGCTGTTGTTTAGTTCTCTGGATTTCCCTATGGCTGTTCTTCCTTCAGTCAGGGACTGAAGCATTGGCAACCAGCATCTCATAGTGCTGAAGGTTCAGAGAGGCTGCCAAAGTACAAATTGTGGCCAGGCTGAGTTATTAAATCTGTAGGATTATGTAGTCTGACTAATCCACAAGTAATCCCTGTCCTTCTGCTGCAGGCTTACCGATACCTCACCCCATATACCCCCATCTGCATTGCAAAAGCTGTGAAGAATGCAGCGGAAACAGAAGGCATGAGAAGAGCACATGTAAGTGAAGCCTTGAGTGTCTCCTTGCACATGGCACCAGGTTTGCTTTACCTTTAGGGAAAGAAATAACATTTTCCTTTCAGTTTTAATGTTTTGGATAAAAAGCAAATAGGAATTTGGATGGCAGGATAAAAAAGGTTTTCTGTCAGACATCTACTGCTCTTGAAGCAGGTTTTTTGCTTGTTTTGCGTTCCCTTGAAGAACAACATTTGCAATAGTGTGAGGAAACAGCCTTGCTCTGTGGGAAGACTGTGTAGACTTGAGAAGTGTTGTTTGCAGTGTGGGCCCTTAAAGGGATGTTCTTTCCCCTTTGCTCGTTGTGTTGTGTTTGTCAGTGGAGTTTTCATATTGTTACCATTTGAATAAACACAGCCTAAAGAACACAGAGAAATTCTTCGACACATGGTGCAAAGCACAGGCCAAGATGCTCAGAAGCAGCCAGAGTCCTCAAAGCACTCTTTTAGTCTTGTCTTCATGACACTGGAAATTAGTCTGATTTCCTAGGAAGCTTCATATTTTTAAGCAAAGAAGCTGCCTGTGAAACAGGTTCATGGTGGGGCTGAACTTTTCTCTTATTTATTTCCTGTTAGTTTTCAAGCAGTAGTTTCCACAATAAGAGAAATGTGCCAGTTGAAGCAGGGCTGGCAGTTTTGGGCTTGTCCCATATTTTCTGCAGCTTCTTGGGAACCAGTACTTTCTATTTCAATGCTTTTCTCTCCCTTTTAGTTAAGGGGAAGTAAAAATAGTTGTACTGAGAAGAGGAACTTTGTCACCTGCCACCTGAGGACAAAATTGTGCCTTGTTCTTGTACACATCTCCTGCTTCTTGCCCCTACACACTGCAGGCATGTAGAATAAAAAAGGAACAAAAATGAGGGTCATAAGGCAAGAGGGCCAGAAGCTGTGTGACAGAGACTGCGTGGTGGCTGTGTGCCCAAAGGACATGTTCCCCTGTCACATCACCAGATGTGTCTTGTGGTTGCCTTCTGCGATCTGAGATGCAAGACAAAGGTTTGTCTGTTAAAGCAAAATAGTCTTGAAAGTGATGTGTGGGGTAAAGCCAGACTCCACACAGTAAGATATGTCCCAGCAGTAATTACTAACATTCATTTAACTCTCCAGATACATTTCCAGGGTTTATATTAATTACAGGCTGCAAAACCTGAAAATACCTCTTGGATAATCTCTTAGTTTGTGTTTCTGGTTGAATTCTTTTGCATCAAAACCTGTTTATACTGAGGCTTGATAAGTCTTTCTCCTTCTCAATTCCATTTTCTTGTGCCTATTTTAACATAGATTAAAGATGCTGTTGCCCTGTGTGAGCTCTTTAACTGGCTGGAAAAGGAGGTATTGTATAATTTTTTTTTAAACTTGGAGATTCTATTTCTGTGTAAAATTCTTCATTGGCATAAACTTTTCATTAGACTTTATAGTGCCTTTACTAAAAGTGGGGAAACAGTTGGGGGTTTGTCTGGTGGTTTGGGGTTTTTTGCAAGGATTTCAAACATGCTTTTATCCTATGCTTTTTTTTTTTGAGAACATTCTCCCATTCATTTTACACAGACCAAAGCTTGAACAAGTGAGAAATGACCTGAGCAGGCTTAGTGTAGTGTTAATGCTGTCTTTTGCTGGTTTGTAGTGTAAATCATGAAATAATATTCAGCTTCATACAATACTTTGGAATTATTCTCATGATAATCAGTGTTGTCTGCCAGTTTGAAAAAAATTGGCATTTATGAATGGGAGGTGCAGTGAAAATGGGATAAAAACAAATTACTTGTGTATTCACTGACTTAGAAGTACACAGTGGATGTGCTAGAGTGCCAAGTGTTCCACAGCAACTTAGAAAGCCATGCCACTGCATGTCTGAGTCTATTGACTTAATTTATTGAGAAGGCTTGATGACTTCCAGAAGGTGCCTTTTTACATGTCTGAGTACCTCAAGAAGTCAGCCTCAGGGGTTTTGTAACCTAGCTCTTACCCTGCTTCGCCTGTTTTCCAGTCCAGGGAAAGTTGTGTCACAGGTTTGAATTTATCAAATGCCTAAAGTAAAATTTAACACACTTTGTTTTTTCTGCAACTGCTTTTATTCCTGATTTAAAAGGATAAAATTTCTAACAGTATGGGCTGTTAAAGAGCTATTGAAGCTTAGTGCCACCTGACTGTGAAGAGATGTTGCCTTGTGAGATGTTACCTCTGCACATATCAGTGAAGTTAGTACTGCACTGACTGCTCCCTAGTCAGGGTTCAGCAGTCTCGCTGTGATCGCCTCCACTTCCTTCTGCTCAAGTGCCCTGCACAGTGTTGCTGGGTTTGTGTTTGTCATTCCTGAGCAATGAGGACAGAGAACCTGGAAAGAAGCCACTTCCAGGGTTTCATAAGGCACAGACAAGACCCATACAGCATTTTCTTTGCTTGTTGCTGCAGTAATCCAACTCATGTCCTTATCCACCAGGTTCCAAAGGGAACAGTAACAGAAATAGTTGCTGCAGACAAAGCCGAGGAGTTCCGCAGGTAAAAAGTAAATCTACTCTGAAGAGGTTTTCTGGATGACATTTTTTATCTGTTGTTTTTATTTTATTCTTTAGAAATGTATCTCACTTGCAGATATATTTTACCTGAGGACAAACCTTTACTAATGGATTTCTTTGAAAACTTGAAAGAGTTGGGTCTCGTGGGAGGTACAAGTCCCAACCCACTGGATCCTGTCCACTTTCCTTTTGAGATAGCAGTGAGGAGTGCTGCAGGTTAGGACACTTAAATACAAGATGGTTGCTTCCTTACCACAGAGAAATGTATGTCAAAGCTAGATTTCCTCCTCTTCTGATAGAGAAGAAACACCATTTATTTAGAGAATTACTCCCATGGGTACATCAGCAGGACCTCTAATGCCTTTGAGAAAATAAATAACAATGTAGAAAATGTTCAGCACATCTCTTCCTGGCTGATTTGGGTAGTGAATTTTCTTTTAAGGAAAGAGAAGAGCTGGAAAACAGGTTTCCACATGGCTGGGAGAAGAGGGCTGCAAATTCTACATTTCTTCTACCCTAATTTGCTTGTCCAGGTGGCTTTCAAGGCCAAGGGGAAAGCTGAGGTGATGTGGAATTAAGGATGGGGCACTCCAGGTGCCCTAGGTGCTTGGTTTGCTCCTCTCACTTGTGCTGTAGTGATCACAATCTTTTCTTTCAGTCAGCAGAAAGACTTTGTTGAATTGAGTTTTGCTACCATATCAAGCACAGGTCCAAATGGAGCCATCATTCACTACAAGTAAGAGAAACACAGCTTCTCCTTTCATCCTTCAGCAAAAGTAGTTGGAATGAGCTGTCTTGCCTCATCATGGAGTCACAGCAGAGTACTCCAGGGAGATGTTGCTTGCTATCTTTCTTTACTCAACACTTACTGAGTAAAGATCTTTCCCTACTGGCAGCATGCATGTATTATGATGATGATCTGCTCAGGGCCAGAGAAAAGGGCTATTTTGGGGCTGGAAGTCTGGGAAGGATAAGTATGAAGTGCCACAACTCTTCTGAAATACATCCAGAAACAGATGTTGAGGGTTTTTCTGGAAGCAGCAAAGCTCTGTACTGTAGTGCTATTTGCTGTATACAAATCCTCTCCTTGGTATGATCCCTGGCTCAGCATGTGTGGGATTTCTATCACTGCCACAACAAATCAGAGCTGGCACATCCAAGCTTTCACTTAATAGGGTTTCTGGACTGCAGATGTGGGCTGGAGATCTTAAAACTGTGGAACAAAAACGTTTGTGTTTAACTGAACAGGCCAGTTCCTGAGACCAACAGAACGCTGTCAGTGAATGAGATCTACCTCCTGGACTCAGGAGCACAGTACAAGTGAGTGGATGAATGGTACTGAACTGCCATGTGTTCTTTTCCCCATGACCCCTGCAGGGTCAGCTCACATTTGCCTTGGCAAGCAAGGCAATGTGGAGTTTGGAGTAGACAGCAGGTCAGGGCTGCTGACAGGCCTTGCTGGGGTCAGGGGCAGGATGTCAAAGTACAGTTCCCATCTGAGTGCCATCCATTCCCAGTGTGCTGGGAGCTGTCTAGCTGGTGGTTTAGATATGAAGTTGCAGGAACAGGAGCAGGCCTGACTGCTCTGGCTTAGCCTTGGGCTGCCTACTCAGCAGCCTGCACAGCTGGGTGAGGCACCTCACCTACCCTGACAGGATCTGCCCTGTGGGTAGACTGATACTGAGGTCAGAACAAGGTGGGGTGAAGAAGCAGGACAGCAGTGCCCCATGGTGCTCTCTGCCTTCTCAGAGAGACTCAGAGTCAGAGTTCCTCATCCCAGTAGTCACTTGGGTCTTGGGTGTGTTTTTGGGAAGGCATCGTGTCTGAAAACACACTCAATGCTATTTTGACAGTGCCTTTCAGTGGCCTCACTTCCTTTACTGTGGAACTCTCGACTCCATGGAAAATAAAAGAACTGATGTTTTTAACCAGTGTAAATAGATGAGAAGTGGCTTGTTCAGGAAGACGCAGGACAAGCCTGGCTGCTCCTTTGAGATGAGCTTTGTCTTTAAAGCTATGCCTTTTTGTTATGTCAGTCAGGAAGAGCTTTGAAAAAGAACCATACAGACATCCTTTGATAAGATTTTTACAAGGAGATCTTTTTTCCTCCCCTCTGATGGACTAATTAACGATTTCCTTAGTGCCACTATGAAAAGCAGCCCTTTGGATACAATGTAAGCTGGACATCAATGGCACTTACCACAGCATTGTGACAGGGATGCTTTGCTTGTCCCTGCTGAGAAGTTAAACCGTGAGTTCTTTGTGACCACGGCCTGTGTGTGCTGGGGAAGAGCACAGGGACAGGAGTGAGCATTTCAAAGGGAACTCATTATTTCAAGAGCCATTGTGTTTTTGACAGCAGGCTCAAAATGCTGTTTGCAGAAGGAACTTAGAGATAGTTTCTGACGTTTTGGATTAACCCCTATCCACATGCAGGATGATTTATAGAAATCTTAGCAGAAGACATCCTGAGGATGAAAGGGATAGTATCTCCCCTTACACTTCCGTTTACTGAGCTGGTAGCTGTCATTTTTGCAAAAGTGTATGTTTTAAAGCTCTTAATGGATCGCCTTCCATACAAATAGGCTAAATTTGGCCTGTTCTCAATGGACATGTACCTGTTGCTAAACCTCAAATTAGCATAGTTTTATGAGCAGTTTAGATTCTAATTTGGGAAGAGCTTTGGGATGCTTATGGTTGAAAGGTAACAGTGTGAATTGTAAATCATTATTGCTACATCTGGGGCATTGTGTTCAGGAATTTTTGAGATTAGGAGTGGTTACACAAGACACTACATCATCAGTCTTGTGTAGCACACAGCAGATGACTTTATCCATTTATGAGCTTGGTTTGCTGCAGTGTGACTGGGTTTCCTGTGAATACTCACTTTGATCTTTCTTTTTCCCCCATCCCTTTGGTTCCTGCATCTTTGTTTGCCCCTGAAGAGATGGTACAACAGATGTGACCAGGACAATGCATTTTGGCACACCATCAGCCTATGAAAAGGTAAGTTGGGATCACAGTGTGGTTTGCGAGCTGGCCCTTATTATTTGAGATACTTAAATTAGTAATGTGCTCTATTGCTATGCAGTCAAAGCTCTCTATTGACTTTACCAGTACGTGGCAGCATTTGGCTAAGGATTAAAAAGGAGACTCTCATATTTCAGACTTCCAAAATATAAACTGTTTTCAAGAATTTACACCTTTCTATCTTAAAATTCACAGCTCTCATCTGCAAAATGACATGTTTCCTCTAAGAAATAAGAAAATCCGCAGTCTGAGGATAAACATTACTGGTTTGTCCAATAAGGGAGCCAGGGGGATCTAATTTAGTGCAAAGCTCAGTGTTTGATGCAAGGCTCCAGTCAGACTGTGCCTAGTGTACAATATTAAAAATCAGTCTCAGACTTACCTGAAAAGGTCTGTGTTGGAAATTTAGCACTGTAATTTTGTTTATTTTAAATTGCTTCTTTAACTTTTTATTAGTCTTAGCTGAAACTAATTTCATTATTATAGTTCACATAGTGAGAAAAATATGCTGTAGGGTATGCCCAGGAAGTTAAAGTACAGCCACAAAGAAAATCAGTCATGTAGATCAGGTGAATGCTGATGCTAATCCTGCAGTCTGAGTTTGTGATAGTCTCTCTGAAGTTACTGGAGAAGGATCTTCAGAGGGATTTAAACTGCTTCTGCTCAAGGTTTGCTTTGGCATTACCAGCCACAGGAGAGCACGACCAAGTTTTTCCATATCCTCTGCAATTTGCTACAAGATGCATCCTTTCTTTCCCTTCTTGGGGAATACAAAACTTTTCCTTTCCCTCTTCACTTACAGCACACATTTCTTTGACAGGAATGCTTCACATATGTCCTGAAGGGACATATAGCTGTGAGTGCAGCCATCTTCCCAAATGGAACCAAAGGTGGGTTGGTGAGTTGGAGTGTTTTGATCTCTGAAGAACTGTTAGGTGGTCTGAGAATATTATGACTGACAGGCCTTGGCAGATTAGGCAGATACTGATGTAACTGTCTGTTTCCATCACAAGAGTTTGAATTCTGGGTTGCTGATGCCTTCTGTCTCAGCATCAACCAGTGCTGAAAATTCTGAGGGGGACAGTGTGAAGGATGTTGGTGGAAGTGCTCTGGCTCTAGGCTGATAGTGACTTTCATCAGGCAGTAGCACTCTAACACATGTGCTTGGAGGTTGTGTTCTTTACTAATGGCCCTATCAAAGAGAGAGGTCACTTTCCAGCTTATAAGGACTGGCTAATTCTCTTCCAATTACTGTGGAACTTCTTGTATCAGTGGGAAAGTACATTGGAAAATGATACACAAAGGAGCTGTTTTTATTTTGTGCAGGGAAAGTTGTGATATATCATCAACCTCTGGTGAATTTGTTACAGAACTGTTTTCTCCCTAGTCACACCTTACACAAAACCAGCTCTTTTTAGAGATTTCCTTAGTTTGCATTCTTGGGTAGGCAAGAGTTAGAAGCAACTACACAGTGCTATGAGAAACCCAAACTGAAATTGAAGGGTATCTGAACTTTGGATACGTGGGCTTGGTGTTCACATGCAGCCAAGAGAAATTCTGTGCCCTCTAGTTGAAACTGTGAAATGAGTGGCCTTCCAGGCAAGAAGCCTGGCTGATTAGTTCCCCAAATACGATTGGCAGGTCTCCTGTTTTCAGTTCAGTAAGCGCAGCTCCTTTTAAGACAGGTACTGAATTTTCTGTGGGACTTTTAACCGTTAGATTATTTCATGAAAATGTCAGTAGAACAAGCAGCAGTGCAATATTTCTGTTACAGCCATCTCTTGAAGACCTATAATGGAAGAGAGAAGGGCTTTTTAGCTGAGAAAGGGATTGAATATCAGAATTGCCAGATGTGCCCTGTAACTTCTAGCCATCCAATGGCTTGCTTTCTTTGTTGGGTGATGAGGCTTTTTGAGGGGCTGGTGGTAGCTTTCTTTTTGCATGTTTTCCAGGTTTGAACCTTCAGTGTGATTATCAGTGTCTCTGAAGGAGCCTGACTTGATTGAATTCTTTCTCCTTGTCTGTCTACAGGTCATCTTCTAGACTCCTTTGCGCGCTCTGCCTTGTGGGACTGTGGCTTGGATTACCTGCACGGGACAGGACATGGAGTTGGCTCTTTCCTAAATGTACACGAGGGTCCTTGTGGCATTAGCTACAAAACCTTTGCAGACGAGCCCTTGGAGGCTGGCATGATTGTCTCTGATGGTATTTACCACTGGTGATTCTCTCTGGTCACTGGGAAGGGACCAAACTCTTTTAGATGCAGAGGGAATAAATGTGACAGTGATGTAAAGGAAAGGCTGGATCAAAAGCTCTGGGCCTGCCTCCCCAGCTTGCTGTTTTAGTTATCATTTAAGCTCTCTAGATAAAGACCCTCACATTAGCTTTTCAGCTTCCATAATGCACCTTTGGAGTGGGGTGCTGCAGGACTGCTTCCTGCTCTCTGCAGCACAGGTCTCAGAAAAACTGTGTTGACCAGCTGGCTCTGGCACACTGTGGAAGAGCTGGCTGCAGTACAAGGTGGACACCAAGCTTTCAGGAGCTAATCCTGTCTTTGCTATGGGCTATTTGAGGCAGCTGTTAAATCTTTGCATGCCTTATTCTTCCACTAGCAAATTAACAGCCTGCTGGGGTTTGCTGAGAGACTTACATTCCTTCAGGGCTGCAAAGTCCTCTCAGGAAGTCAGGATAACAAGTCTCTAAGAGAGTGTTTTGAGGAAGGGGTTACCCACCTGCCTTCATGAAGACATTAATATTTTCAGGGTTTCTGGTATTTGAACACAAGTATTCTGTGGTCTCTCTTGAATTCCAAGGAGATTCTGAAGCTTGAGGGCTGTCTGTCTTGTTTCTTCTCTCTTTGAGAACTTCTGCTGTCACCTTGCTCGGGGCTTCTGTGCAGATTTTGTAGTGTCAGAAATTTGTTTGCCTCTGTGGTTGCCTGATGTCAAGATTGCTTAGTGACTTCAGTGGACTAAAGACATAGAGGGGGAGTTTGGCCATAGGGAATAAGTACTTGCAGAGTGCAGCAATGTGGCTTAGTTAATTACTGTCTGTTTCTGCAGAGCCGGGCTATTATGAAGATGGGTCCTTTGGGATCCGAATAGAAAACGTCGTCCTTGTGATCCCTGCCGAAACCAAGGTGAATGACCTGCTCAAGATGCACCTTTCTCCATGACTTGCTGGTTATAAAACTTGAAGTACTGGAACTTGAGGTGGGACCATGCTGCAGACAGTTAAATCCTACCCAAGATTCCTGGTTTCCAAAACCCCTTATTGATGAGCACTGGTTCTAATGGGAACACAGAAGACAGTTTTGCTTCTGCAGAGTTTCCATGGGTTGAAATGTGTGTCTGAGAGTTGTTTTAAATTGTTTTCTATCTGTCTGTTGAAGCAACTTTATTCAGCCCCTTGGAGTCATTGCTGTAGAACTGGTTGATCTCAAGTTGGGATTTTCCTCTCTGGTAGGGAGCCCTCAGTGGCAGTAGAAACAGACAGATTTTGACATTATAGTTGCCAGTCTGGCTGGGTTAGGCTTTTAGAAATGCCAGACTGAAAGTGATCATATAGTCATCAAGCTGAAATCCTGTACAATTCTGACCTTTAGAAAGTGACCATTGAAAGAGGTAACTAAGGTTTATATCAGGATTCTTTGCTTGAGCTGTAAGAAAAATTCTACCATAAATTGCTCATCTGAATGTTACCTTGGTTGTTCTGTAGTGATGACACAACCAAGGAGTAAGTGTGATCTGGGTGGAGCTATTTCTGAAATTGTGCAATCCGTTTGTCTTTCTGCTGCAGTACAATTTCAAAAACAGAGGGAGCCTGACCTTTGAACCCTTAACTCTGGTTCCAATCCAGACAAAAATGATTGATGTTAATTTGCTGACAGAAAAGGAGGTAAGTAAAGCGGGATTGCATTGCCATCTTTGCACTAGAACCAGATTATTCTCTTCTGTTTGCAGGAACCACTGGCCTTTGTTCCTTTTCATAGATCCAGAGAGCATTCCTGAGCACTCAGACTTATTTTTAAGCTTGACCCATTTTGAAGTGAGAGGCTGGACTAAACAAGCATTTCAGATGTCCTTCCTATCTATGTTATATAATGAAGACAGGATCTCACCACTTATGTTGTTTTGGTAGTTCGCTTGATATGATACTTGCAGCTATCATCTCTATTCCTACTCCTGTCTTAAATTGCTTCTGGCAAATGTCTGTCTTTGCTATCTCCCCAAGGACTATAGTAATGACTGTCCTGTCTTGCTTTCTGCATCTGCTTGTGACCAGGCCCATTCAGGCACACCCCATGCTCAGTACATATGAACTCTGAGCAGACTTCTCTGATACCTGCTCAGCAGCATTTATTTCCTGAACAGCTTCATACTCTAAGCTTCTGTTTGTTTCCCACTACCTTTTCCATGGCATATTTCATCCTGTTTTTATTACCATACTCCTTATTTTACCTCAGCACATCCTCCTTTTTGAATGATAACGCTGTTTCACATTTCCATTTGCTGAATAGGGTTGTGAAGGGCACCAAGATCTGCCCTAGGGTTGCCTGTTCAGATCAATAGGGCAGATTGTGCCTCAGGAGTGCATTGTCCAGTTACAATTTTGCAGAGCTAGGTATTAAACTGTGCCAAGGTAGCTATTCAGACTTGCTGGAGGCACTGATTTGCAGAGACTACTCATCAGCTGAATTGACCCTTGGCTCCTCTGAAAACCCAGGATGAATTTCTTCAGTTCCTACCCTCATCAAATTTACAAGTTACTTCCATAGAATAGAGATCTGTCTCTTCAGGACAGGATTCCATCCCAGCCTAACAGCTCAGACCCAAAGAGCACGAGGGCCTACAAATGTTTTTGGCTGTACATAACTTGTAAGGTCACAAACTCTCTTCTGTGTTCATGCTGAATGTCCTACCCCTCCCTTTCTCCAGTGTAACTGGGTGAATGAGTACCATCAGAAGTGCAGGGAAGTGGTTGGAGCAGAGCTGGAGAGGCAAGGCCGGCACGAAGCTCTTCGGTGGCTCCTCCGGGAGACGGAGCCTCTGGCCCGAGTTCAGTAGCACCACCACTGGCTGTAGAGCATCACGACAGCTCCGTGTTCTGATCGCCTGCGTCTTCCTGGAGCTCGGCACCACCGGGAGGACGTTTTTCAATAAGCATTTGGAAATCAGGAAGGGATTTCATGTAGTGTTGCTTGCCCCACAACATGTCTGGGTCATGTGGGGCTGAGGAGGGTTACTGTCTGAGTAAGTGTTTTGGGGGGAGGGGTTGAGCATAGAAAACAAACAAAATAAATAAGCACGTTGCCTTTGAAACAGGGGTCTTATTTCAATAATGGTTCTAAGAGGCAATACTGGAATATTTTATACTGTCTGGTTTTTCACTGTGAAAACTCAGTATTTTTGCATACTTGGGTTCCAGTTGCTAAGATGTTACCCACACAGCAGGACTGATTACTGAATAAAAGATTCCAATCCGCTGCTTGCTCCATCTGTCTTCTCTTGCAGTCAGTGATGTGTTGGGTTTGGCAGCTTGAAGAAGGACAGGGGAACCTCATCTTTCCACCCTTATGAGTGCATCTAACTCAGACAGGAGACAAATATGTTTAGAAATGCCTGGTGCCAGGCGCTGGGCAGAGGTTATGGAGAGAGCTGGCAGGAGCAGTCAGTTCTTATTTGTGACAGGTCCTGGAAGGATATGGAGACGCTCGGCAGAGGTTTGTGTGCACAGAGCGCCAGGGCCAGTACTTCTGTCTATTGTTATGTCTTACTGAGTGCTTGTGTAGCCCATGGCAGTGCAGGATGCGTGGGCAGTATCATGGAATTGCAGCTCTTCCTGGACACAAAGCAATTAGTAAGTTAAAATAAATAAATATGCCCACAATGGACAAAGGACGCTCCGGGCAGGGTCAGCGCGGCCGGGCAGGGCGCAGGGACACCTGGTGGCCGAGCGGGGTAGTGCAGCTGAGCGCTGTCCTCGGGCGCTGCCGCTTGTGCTGCAGGCGGCTGATGGAAACAACTTCGGTATCGGATGTTAGAGGAGCAAATCAAATTCCTGATGGTTCAGAGAAACTTCCTGAGCAAATGGAAATGTTTGTGTACACGTAGTTTTCTTTCCCTCTTCCCTCCCCCTGCAGACTTTCTAAGGGAAATACTAATCTCTGTTAAATGGCATGAAATAACTATTTGTCTCAAATCAGAAGGAAAATTCAGAGGCAGTATCATGCAATCAAATGAAAAAGGACTGGGAAGAGGAACAAATTTCCTGGCCTCCTAGCTGTTTTTTCCAAGGAGGTGATAAAACAGAAGCGCACTAAGTGCTTTACAAGGTCATTGTCACCCCCAGCCACTGCAGACACAGGTACATGTATTTAAATATTCCAATGGTTTCCACCATCCGCTGGAAGCATCAGCTTTCAGCTCAGCTGTGTTTGCAGAAACCTAGCTCACATCTCAAGCACTCCCAAGTGTCTCATGAGTATGTGCTGTCACTTAAAACAGAAGGGGCAAAACCTTTCTGCCGAAGGAGCCTGTTGTCCCTGTGGGTACAGGATCAAAGGACAAGCGGGGCATCTCTAGCCAGGCTGTGCTGTGACAAGGTGGGTCTTTCCCAGGAAAATCCAGCTGTGTTCAGTGAGGCTGAGCTCGGGAGGCTGGCAGCCCTGTGCTGTGAGGCTGAAGGAAGGCAGCTGCTGTGCAGGGCAGTGCTGGCAGCTCGAGCAGGCTCTGCTGCTCGCTGCAGGCCTGTGGGGGGGACTGCACTGCTCTCCCAGGTGTTCCCAAGGTGATTCAGCATCCCGGATCTCCTGGAAAAGACCCAGCCTGGAAAATGAAAGGGCAGGCGTTTCCCGCGGGAAGGGGGATGAGGAGGAGGATTTGTGCAAAGCAGAGAAACACAGAACCCAGAGACACTTTTGTCCCTGTAGCCTAAAGCCAGTGAGGCTGGCTTGGACACTTAGGTGTGAAGGGGAAGCACAATGCCAAAAGCAATTTTCTGAGATTGAATAGCCTTATTAGATCTTTTAGACCTTATTAGACCTTACTCACCTCGGTACCCTCCTTACAGCCACATGCCCTGGGACCATTCCCACACAGATCACAGAAATTCATGGCTCATTCCCATCCCAAAGTCTTCCCCACTGCGCAGGGCCAGAGGTGGGGCAACCCATACTTCTCCTCTAGGCACCAGTCCTGGGAGTGTCAACAAATCCCTCCCACCATTCACTTCCCAGCTCACCCTCCCACACCACACAACCCAGTGGGCTTTCCTTGCAGGGAATCTGGCACCAGCTCTTGGTCACAGTTTGGAGACCTTTGCCCCTTTCTCAGCTTTGGCACCTCAGCAGGGGGACACGGTGTTTCCTAGGGCAGGGCTGCTGACACATTCCTAACTGAGGCATTTATCTCTCTCCCTATTCACTCTTTGAAAATACAACTATATTTTGGATCTTGTCCTGTCTGAGCTTTAATTTTCAAATGGAAATGAAACTTGGATTCTTTTTTTCCCCCCCCTTTTTTCAGGTTTTGATTTATTCCATTAGTGCCTGATTTCCCTGAGTGGTCTCTCCCTTCCCCTCTCCTGGTGGAAGGAAAAAGTTGAATAGCAGTCAATGGCAGGTTTAGGTTTTATTTTTGTATGAACCATCCACAGGAGCAGCCACAAAATTATGTCTTTCAAGTGAAAAAAATTTATTTAATTCTGAAAAAAAAAATCCATGGAGGCTTGTTTTTGTGGGAAAGCAGGAAGGGAGGAAGGAAGGGGCATTTTCGATAACAACATACTTAATGGTCTATTTTCAAACCATTTTGTTTTGCAGTACTTTTAACCTAGTGGGCATCTTGCAGCTTTAGATCATGCTGCAAAGCACATTTCTGTGCTGAGATAGCTCTCTTACAGGGCTGCTTACAGCCCATCCAGTCCTATCCCTGCACCAGCCTAGGAGCTTGGTGGTTGTACTTCACCACCACCACCACATGATCCTCTTTCTACCCTTGGGACATGACTTTAGCAAATTCAAGCCATACTCAAGGTCCATGTGGCCACCCTTCTTTATGTCAGTTCCCTCTCTGTCCCCTTCCCAGCTTGTTAATGTTTGTGCTAGAAATCTCCAACTACACTATTGCTGTGTTTAGGGGCTCTGAAATTCTTTGTTCCCTTTCACTAAAAACGTTACAGCAGGAGACAGACCTTATTTTCCCATGAAAGAGAAGCCACCTGAGCTTCACAGCTCCATCACGAATCATGATGCATGCATTGGCAGTGTGCCTGTTGGTGTACAAAGCTTTTGAGGTAAATAAACCATTTCTCCTTGAGCAGAGGGATTAATATTCATTCATCACCAGAAACACATGCTCCTTCCCTCCATAGGCCAGGTGACTGCTTGGCTTCTCCAGTCACCCCTTCTTCCTCAATCTGTGTATTACCTTAAGTGTGCTTGGTAGCAGTAAAATTTAGTGTTTTTTAACTTAAATGGCTCATAAATCACCTATAATGGAAACCCCACTGTTGTTTGCATGACTATTAAACTGGTCACTCCCCACAACACCTGTTAGAGAAAGTTTTGATTTACCCCAGCCCAGCATTAGAAAGAAAAAAACTTTTAAGAACACAGTTGCTGAGGGCCTCCTCAGCAAATCCATCAAACCAGCCTGATGTGCAGGCTGCACACAGGGAAATAGTTTCCCAGAAACACTGAAGGGCTGGGGTGTGGGGCATTGGTGCTTCTTCTTGTGCTTCCTTCAGCAGCTGACAGTGAGAGCCAGGTGGTGGGAGCTCTCCTGAGCTGGGATCCAGAGATGCTGTCTCTTTCCTTTGCCACCTCTCTTCCTCAGGAGTCTCCTTTGGGTGGTGTGAGGCAGAGGACAGCATGGAGCATTTTGGAAGATACCTGTGGTATGCTGAATAAGGCTCTGTGGTCATTCAGGCAATGGATAAAACCCCCACCAGCTTGTCTTCACTTGCTGCCTGCAGAGGACCTGTCTTTGCCCAGCACCATCTCCTTCTGGCACGCAGTGGGAAGAGTTGGCTGCTGGTGCTGAGGACTGTTGACATTTGTTTTTGTTGACTTGTAGCAATTCACACCTTGTTCCTGGTGTCCTCTGGCTTGTTTTTGGAGAAGAAACTGCAGGCCTGGACATCTGGCAACGGTGTCTGGAGATCGGGAGTTAAATAACTTGCATGGTGTCACTGCCCTCAGCTTGTTTTACATGATTAGGACAAAACTCCCCATGGCTTTGGATGTAATAAGAAAAAAAAATGAAACAAGAGCCTCTGGAGGGCAGAAATATGAACTGTGTTAGTGCTTAATTAAGTTGCCTATTAACAGTTGTGTAGTGGCCTGGAAGAATTTTAATGTACCAATTAAAGCAAGGAGCTATCTCCTCAGCTTTCCACCACCTCTAGGGACGCTGTCAAGAGCCGGGAGCTTGCAGATCAAGTGTTGTTTATTTTGTTGCTTCCAGCTTGTTAAAAATTGTTCTAAATTTGGGAAGTGGCGGATGCCCATGGATGTGTTTGCTTCCACGAGGCAGCAGTGATGTGTGTCTGATGGGGATTCACATGGAAAATAAGCAGGGCTGTAATGCTGTCTGACCCCATAAAACCCCTCCTGTTTCTTAAGGTTCCCCTGAGTTGCTGCAGGAGGAGGAGGGGGCTGGCAGCCTTGGGGCAGCTCCTCACTGACACTGGGGTGTGCTGGTTCGGCGCATCCAAACTGCACATCTGGGTGTGCCAAGTTATCCTGCCTGCTCCCTGGCTGTCCCATCACTGTGTCACACTTTTCAGGGGTTTCCCCCTGATTTAAGCCACAGGGATGGGATTTCCCCCTCCAGTCTTGTGTGAAGTGGTCAGAAAGTGTGGCTGCTCTGACGCCTAAGGTGGCTCTGATTTACAGCCAGAAGGTACTTAAGGCTATTTCAGTGCCAGCAGACATCAGCCTAAGACATATCAACAGACAGAGAGAAATGCAGTTTTTTAAATTTTAATTTAAATTGCTTGTATTTAACTGGCCTGAGGGCTTGTGAAGGTTGCAGGAGAATTGGTTCATCAGGGCTGCCCACTGCCATGGGCTGCTGAAGAACAGTGTTGCCCTGCTCCCATGAGACACCATGTGCACAGCTACCTCCATGCTCAGATGGCATTTGAATTAAAAAAATCCATTTCCGTCCACTTTTCATGTCCCTGCTGATGGATAGCTCACTCTGGTGCCTGGTGTCAGGGCAGGGCTTGCCCACAGAACCTGAAGGTGGGTGGCCTCCCATGTGAGTGCTTGGCTGTGAGCCCTTTCTTGCAGCACTCAGGGCCTGTGACTGCCATGCACAAACCTGCGTTGGGCTGATCCTGCTTAGAAACCAGGCTGGGGCCAGCATGTTGTAAACATCTCCCAAAACAGAACATTACCCAGCTGGAGAGTGCCTTCTGTGTGCCTTTGGTATCACTCCAGCATCATGTCAGGCTTCCCTGGCTGAGCATGTCTGGAGCTGGAGGAAGTCCCCACTCACTGCACGTTGTCCCTCTGAGCATCCTCTCCTGCACAAATGCTGCTCTCCCCTCTGTGGGAACAGACAGTGCCCTTTGCTTCCACCTGCTCCTGGAACACATCTTCCAATAAACACTGCCACCTTCCTCTTGGGGTCTGAATACAAAATGAGCTGGGGAGTTCCAGACAAAGGCAGCATCAGTTTGGAGCACCATGGTCTTCCAGGAGGGGATTTAAGGAGCTTAGAGTGGTTGTAAGAATATCTGTGCTTCAAATCCAAACAGGCAGCTCAGTAAGTGCGAAGTTGAGGAATGTGTCCTCTTCTCCTTGTATTCTATTAATATTTAGGGCTGGGCTTCAATTATTCATTCCTTCAGGGTGTGCTTTTATCATCTCAGTGCTACAGCATTAGCTTGTGCACTGTCTCTGGGCACTCAGAACAGACCTTTTTATAATATTTGTGAAATTTTGTATCTGAGAGGCCTTTTGCAAGCAAAATGTATGCTATGCCATTAGTCAGAAAAAGCAAATCTTCCTCATCCCCACCCTGGGCTTTTTTAAGCCCACACAGAGCTCAGCCTCTGTAGACACACAGGAGAGAGCTGGGCTGGGGATGGGCTAATCCAGCACTTGTTGGTTAGAGATTATTTCTTTTTTTGTACAAAACCAAGGATATATGTAATGATATTAGATAGACCCAGACCACTTCCATACACACCCTTGGCACAGGCAGCTCGTTTGTCTGAGCTGAGGACAAATTGAAGTGTGCTGTGATTAAATACTCCAAATTGTTGACATCTGTGCCGTAAATACCTGACTTGTTAGCAGCCTATCTTCCTGCTGGGGCACAAAGCCTGACAGTCAGTTTGCTCAAATGAGGATAATCAGATCACATGTTTCTGAGTGCAGCTTGATCAGGGCAGGGTCTGGGAGGAATTCTGCCTTATTTGCACAATATTATTTGGGCAAGAATTTTTTTATTTCATTAAGTAAAGCCAACCATGAAATTAGCATTCCCCTTCTCCCTTCAGGGGCCTGAATGCCCATGGGAATTCAACACTGCAGCAATTTCAGAATTAGTCAAAACATGGAACAAACAGAACATCTTTCTTTTTTCTGCTTTTTGAAAATATTTTGTAGGTCTATTCCGTTTTGGGATGAGATGATAAGGTTGTGAAAAAATTTGCTTACAAAAAACATGGAAAAACTATTGAGCTGAAAGAGTCACAACCATCAAGTATTTTAATTTTTATTATTATGAAGATTATTTGTAAATATTGACTATTCTAACTAAACTGAAAAGATTGGATTAGTTTCAAAACAATAGGAAAAATATTAGTTAGAGTATTTCCATTTATTATTTGTTGAAATAAGGTAGCCTGACATTTTTTGAAACAGCGTTAAAATATTTTTTGACATAAACCTGATGAAACCTGGCCCTAAACTCCTGTGTGGGCTGAATTTTGAAGAACTTGAACTTTTCAGATAAGAAACATAAAAGCATAAAAAAGAAATCCCCCAAAGTAAAACATTTTACTGAAAAACTGCTAGAGTGATTGCGCTGCTTCTGAGAAAGAGGAGTTTGAGCTGAGACATCCGAGTGTGGGTTCATCCTGTCGGGGCCACAACCTTGTGTTTGCACCAGGTGCAGCTTACCAGGTGAGCAGCTGGCTGCACCATGCTTGTGGCCAGCAGCTGTTTGGGCATCCCTGCTGATGCTGAGAGCTGCTGTGGAATCCGTGGGCAGCCAGCACCATGTGCCAGCACGGACCCGTGAGCAAACTGCATCCATCCCACCTCCACAGCCGAGCTATGGCAGCGTGTGTTTTGTCTAACCTCTTGCCTAGATTATGGCAAGGCAGTTTGAAAGGGCTCCCCACCTGGGGCAGAGGTAGCAGGTGCTGTTACTGTCTTTGGGTTTGGCACAGGGGATGTTTCTGCTTGGCAGCACAAATAACCCTGGGCACTGGTGCTTCTGTGTTTCCCTTGCTGAAGGCCGTGGGCACCTGCACACCTGGCAGTGCAGGGATGGGATGGAGATGTCTCTTGCAGTTTGCCTTGCTTCTGCTGCAGACTGGAGGTGATGGGAGGCAGGTGTCTGGGCCATTGCTTACAAAATAGCCTCTCTTCACCCTTTAAAGAAAAGTGCACTGGTTTTATTATTACCACAGGAGCAAAGCTGTGTGTTTCCATACACCATGAGGGGTGAACTTGTGTTTGCCCCACAAACACAAAAAAGAGTCAGCAACATAAACCTCTTCCTGGGCAGGATGCAGGGGGTGAGACCACGGCTATTTTGGGGCAACAAGTCCCTTATGTAGCCAGGCTGAAATACAACATCTCTTGCAAAAACTGCTCTGAAAGCACCGTGATGGAGATACACCCAGTATATCTCCATCAGCCTGATGGAGAGATATCCAGCTCCCTTGCCTTTGCTCACAGGGTCTTTCCATCAAAAGCTGCAAACCCATTTTATATTAAAGGTTCTGCATAGCTACAAGGAGCCTCAGTGGGACTCACATTTTCTTTGTGAAATATCAGTAGAGGCAGCTTTTTTGCATGCTCTCTGCTGTTCCTGCAGCAATGGCTATAATTTCTTATCAGCTCTGGATTCTGCAAGCAGCCCCAGCTGAGCACCAGGGAGGTGCCAGCATTAAAGAGGGGGCAGTGTGAGCCCCAACAACAGGGTGGAGAGCAGGAATGGTAGCTGGCAGTAAAAGCTGACAACCATAAATTAATGTTCCTTTTAAGAATCAGCTCTCAGTAAAAATAAACCTTGAATCCTACCAGGCATATCTGTAAAATTGCATGGATCTCTCTAATTGCCAGCTGAGCACCCTGAGTTCTCTGCTGCTGTCTCAGGGAGGATGGCACAGTGCCCGTCTGTCTCATTTAATAAAAAGTGGAGATAATGTGAATTCAGCACTCTAGGAAAGGGTGTTGGCACTGTCCAAATGTGGGCTCTCCCCAGGGAACAGTCTTGTCCAGGAGCAGTCCCAGTTGTATCAACGTGGCTGCTGTGTCCCGCCACTCCTGTTCTGGGATGGAAGATGAGCTCCAGGGCAGGGCTTACCCATCAGAGGAGTGTCTCCCTGCCTGTGTTCTTCCTCCTGAGCTGTGCCAGCCATCCTAAGAACTGTTGGGACACCCATCTTTTTCTTGAGCCTGAAGATATGAAATTAATTGTGCAAGGTGTGTGATCACAGGCAGTTGTGCAAGAGCAGGATAAATGCTAAAGCTCCTATAAAGTAGGAGGCTTTTCTGCTAGAGGAAAGTACAAATACTGGGACAGAGGAGGCTGTTCTAGAAGGTGTTCCAGCTCCATTTATCCAGCTCTCTGTGTGCAGAGGGACATCACTCAATCACAGCTCAGATATTCTTTGGAGGGTGAAACATCAGGGACACAGGGACAGTTAGATGTGCAGCAGGAGAAAAGAGTTCCCAATGTGGGGTGGAAAACTGTAAAAATTCAGAAAAATTCCAGCTGCTGAATCAAGAAGCAACATGCCATGTCACCAGATAAGCAGCAGAGTCACAACCTACCTGGTAATGGCCCTGAGTAGAGCGGGTTCCCTTTACCTTTAAAGAACAAAGCAAGGGAGTGTTCTGCTGCTACAGCCAAGCACTTAAAAGTGCATTTCATAAACACAGAATTTTTAATACAAGCCATCCCACCATTAATGACAGTCTGCCAGCATTACAAATTGCACAGCAGATACATGGTTTTGCCAGTTTTGAAACATCAGCTAATTTAGTTTTAATCTGCTGTAGAGCTAGAAATAGTCCCTGTAAAGATGACACTGTTTTGCATTCAGTGCGTTTATTGAGATGAGAAACCCAGCAAGCATTAATTTAAAGTGATTAATTCAGTAACATGCAAACGTGAAGGCTGTGTGGAAGCAACAGATCAAGTGCTGCAGAACCAGAGTTTGGTTCCTTGGTTCCTCTGGGTTCACCACCCCAGAGCAAACCTCCTGCACACAGGGAGAGAGAAAACACAGTCTGAAGGAGAAGTGCTGATACCAAGGGGGGATCCAGGATGGGGTCTGGGATGGCACCTGGGTGGCAGAAACACATCCAGAAGGGTGCTGGGCAGTGAGCTGGACATAATCCTGGCCAGGTGGGACACTGTGGTCCAGAGACTTCGTGCACAAGTGGCCTGAAGTGAATCCTCCCCAAAGAGAGTGTGGAGGCTCTCCTTTTAGGAGGAAAGCAGTGACCTAGCCCTGCAGTGTATATTGCATATTGAACATGACTCTCAGCTATCTGTAACATTTTCACAGGACTTGACAGTGCCAAACTGCTCTTAAAAGAGAGGAAAGAGCCCAAGGAGAGGAGCCTTTCCACAGCCCTCCTACTTTGCTGGCGAATGGCCAAGGGACCTATGTGAGCTCTGCCCTGGTGAATGGGGCAGCAGTAGATTCAAGCCCAGAACAAGCTGGTCTCCGTTCCTGCTTGTTCCTCAGGCTCAAGATGACTTTTGGGCAGACATAAGTCTTCTCCATCCCACTGAGAACCCTCTCCACCCTGGCTGAAATAAAGAAACCACTGTAGTGATATGCTCTCCACTTCTGAGGACCAAGCCTTGGCTTGGTCTGTAACACACGCATTCCAGCTGGCAAAGACAAACTGGGTCATTAAGAAAAGAAAAACAACAAACGTATAGAGAAACATGAAAAAATGACCCTGGGATGCATTCACATTTTATGCATTTGCTGGGATAAAACCTTGAGTCTATAATATTAAATCAGAATGTCAAAGAGATAGCTTATGCTAATTTAATTAAAGACAGCATCCTGGCGCACATGGGTAAGGAGCTGAATTAATATTGTGCACCACCCACTAATTTTGCCTGCTGTGGGTTGTTTTGATGTGCTCTTGGCTTTGTTTTTTCTGGACAGGATGATATCCCTGCACACACACGGACTACCAAAATTAGACAGAGTCAAATTTAACACTTTTAAGTCACAAAGATCATGAAATCTGTGATAATTGCACCTTTAGTCACCTGGGCACTAATTTATCCATCTGTTCTAGGGAAGTGGGAAATGTTGCCTGCCCTGGCTTCCTGTCAGGGGAAAAAGAGAGGGGTTTCTCAAGGAAGCCTGAAGTTAAGTACTGTAAACTCCCACCCCCTGTCCCTTTCCCTAAATATGAAACAGCATTAAATCCTCCTGGAAAAGAAATCAACTTGTTAATGGAGTTTGAGACATCATAAATGTATTATAAGCCTTCAGTTTCACATTTCACATGTCTATATCTTAATTTTGTTTTGGGCATATTCCCTTCCTTCATGTGTTTCAGAAAATCATCCTTCAAGAGCCACAGTGGGGCGTGATTTTGGAAAGTTTGACCTTTACCTAGGTGCCAAGATAGAGCTTCATTAGCTGGTTGGCAGGCCAGGAGATGGTGAGCTCTGCCATTTGGGTGGAGAGATGCATCCAGCCACGGCTCTCCTCCCTTCCAGGCCTGTCCCCCACTCCTGGCAGTCAGAAATTACAGGTGTGGATGTCCCTGCTATTTATACATCCACAAAGCAGGAACAAACACCTCGCATCCTTATATGCTGGACCTATCAAAAGCTAGGTGATTCTTTAGGAAATAGTCTCTGAGTGCCACTCAAACCTCATCCAAGTTAATGGGAAAGTTTTGGTGGACCTCAAAGGGATATGGATCAAATGGATCCTTGTCCCAGGGTTGGATGCAGAAAAGAGCTTATGGCTTCTTTGTGCAATACACTGCAATGTGCTGAACTTGCTGAATGTGTTGAAGTCCCTCAAAGTTTCTTGGTAGTACAAAAGCTGCCAGACAGCTTCTGAACTGCCAGGTCCTCATTGCTTCTTCTTTGGCATGGTACTGCTTGTGAAACACACCTATTTTTCTTTCCCAGCCTGGGTTGTGAAAAGGGACAATAGGCAATTAAAATATTGTTGTGTAAAACCTGGTATCAATCCATAATACTGATTTCACATTTGGATCTTTAAATCTTCCTGCAAAGATTTTGTTGAATGCTTTTGTCCTCTGCAAATCAGGCAAAGAGCTGGAGTACATTGCAGATGGAGCTACTTGGGGCTGAACCTGTAGACTAATTTGAGCCCATCAGAATCAGAATCAGAGGCAGTGTGTTTAGCAGGGCACAGGCACTCCTCCAAAGTGCTTGGTGGTTAAGGGTGCCAAGAAAGTGGAGTTTCATTACTAACTGTGAGAATTGTGGAGGGAAGTGCATCTCTGAGGGTGTAAGGATTGCCTTGCTGGGGAATAGGGCTGTCCTTATAAGCTGAACTGGGAGCAGTTTTGATGAGAAGAAAGTAAAATAGGAATAAATTGCAGTATAAAGTTTCCTCTTAGCACTCTTTTTTTCTAGGCAGAGGAAGCACTAAGCAGGAGTGTGCTGTAAGACTGCAGTAATACCTTCTGCTGATAAGTAATAAGAAGAGCAAAGCATTCTCAGGATGGCACCTGTAACTCCTCTCTGTTAAGCTAAAAATGGCTTAGGGATGTGTAAGTGCCTTTGCAAAGGAAAGTGCTTGTGTGCAGAGATGTGTGTGTTCTGCAGCAGGCTCGGTCACAAGGCCAGCCCTGCCCATTAGCTGTGAGCATACTGAAATGAGTTATTGTGGAGCAAAGTGTCCAGTCCATGTGAGGGGCTCAGACTGAGCTCTTAGACAGTCCAGGTGTCAGTGAGAATGAGGGGTCTTTGCCACCATCAGGGATATTAAGATGGGACCTTTCTGGAGCATGTCACTGCTGGAGCACAGCAGCTCCCTTTGTGTGGTCTGTAGAAGAGATGCCTCAGAGTTTTCTGAGCTGCCATCCTCCCTGGTTTGTAGAACACCTTGCTGTTGCCTTGTAGCACTGCCAGAAAGCTGGAACACTGCCCCTAGAAAAAGTGCAGCTGCAAACATCTGCACTTAGCAAACATGAGGACTTTTATTTTTCCATTAATACTGAGCTACTCAGGTGCTATGAGAGCTGGAAAAAGCTAATATGGAAAGCCAGGAATGAAATCTGAAATACTTGGGACTTGGATTTGCACTTAGTTCTGCTTCCCACTAAAGGATGTGAATGAAGCAACTTAATAACTTACTTGTCTGAGGAGTATGTGATGTAAGACCCCCAGAGGAGTTGGAAGGACTCCTCTCACCCCTCGAAATTTCCTGCTGGCTACCAGGTATCCTTTTATCATCACACTTTAAAGTGAAAGCACTCTACATTATTTCTCTATGAACTGTATTGCAGAAACATGGCTTGGGAATGACCTGACTAGGAAGGTCTGAAGATTGCTTTTTCTAAAGGCTCTTCAGGGAAAAAAGCAGATATGACCCTCTGCTAACCTATACCTGTGTTACAGTGTATTGCCACTGCTATTGACAACTTTGCACCTGGCTAAATGAGTGTGAAAGAAGGATTGGGACCAGCATCAAATTATTTTCCACTTAGCAGAATTGCTATGGTCTCCACTAAGCCCAGGGGAGTTTAGGAAAACCTCCTAACCTTCTTGGTTCTGACCTCCTTCCCCCAGGTTTGACAGGTCATTAGAGACAGTGAATCATCCTTATCTTCAATACTGTGATTTGGGACACTTAGAATGTAAATAGTGTTCTAAATAAGATTTCATTATTTTGGGTTATATCAGTGGAAATGTGCTGTAGATGATTTGTGAGAAAAGTATTTGAAGACAATTTGTTGGGTATGGGCTGCTGAACTCATGAAAATTGCTGTTGGTCCATCCCCTGCCCACTACACTAAGATCATTCATCCTTTTCCCATTCTGCCTTTTCTTCCTGTGTGGGATTTATGTTTGTGTCCCTGTTGAGGGGAGGGCTTATAGATTCATTTCCCTAAGGCTGGGGAGGAATAGTGTTTTCCATTCATGAAAGTTCAGATTATTTGGCAGCCTGAAAACCTGAGTGCAGGCTCAGTTATTGTGTTTTGTGTTTGGGCTGTGACCTGCTGAAGCCCTCCCTGCTCTGAGGTGGAGGAAAGGAGGCTGTGGGGCCACACTGCCACCTGCACTATTGTAGGAGCAAGTAATGACCCTGGACATGGGAGTGTCTGCACTGTCCTGGTACTTTCTGCCTGCCCCAGTGGGCTGTGCACCACCGTGGGATCAGATCCCACACAGCCACAGAACCCCATCTTAAAATCACAGAATCATAAAACTGTTTAGGTTGGAGAAAACCTCTAAGATAATTGATTCCAACCATTTACCCATCATTGCCAGGACCACTACTAACCATGTCCCTAATCACCACATCTACACTTCTTTTAAAAGCCTCCAGGGATGGTGACTCCATCACCTCCCTGGGCTCCTATTCCAATGCCTGACCATCCTTTCACTAGAGAACTTTTTCCTATTTTCCTATTATCCAATGTAAACCTTGCCTGGTGCAACCTGAGGCTGTTTCCTCTCATCCTGTCACTTGTCACCTGTGAGAAGAGGTTGACCTGCATCTGGCTACGCCCTCCTTTCAGGGAGTTGTAGAGACTGACAAAGTCTCCTTTTTCTCGTCTCCTTTTCTCCAGGCTAAGCACCCCCAGCTCCCTCAGCCGCTCCTCGTACGATGTGACCCTCCGCCGGCTCACTGTCCTCCCCTGCACGCTCCAGCGCTCCGGAACTTTCAGTTCTAGAGCTGAAAACAAGTGCAAAACACAAAGGACAGTCCAGTGTTGCTGGAGCGGG